>NC_051098.1:1521499-1821499 GCF_901709675.1 Syngnathus acus
GGCTTTGTAGGGATGCCAGCTCCTCGTACATCTCAAAGTTTGCGGTAACTCCACGAATAAAAATAAGAAGCTCCGCGGTGTCAAGTCAAGTTTATTTGTACAGCCCTAAATCACAAGCAGTCTCAAAGGGCTTCACATAGACAAACAATTGACAATTATTCTCAAAGCATCCCCTGATCTTAAGCTCCCAAAAGGGCAAGGAAAAACTAAAAAAAAACCTACCTGGGGGAAAAATGAGAAACCTTGAGAAGGGACCACAGATGGAAGGATCCCCCTTTCAGGATCCCCCTTTCAGGACTTTTCTGCTCGCATTTGGCCTTGCAAGCTGGCGTACTTGTCTTTGTGACGGGATTCATAATGTCGGCGCAGGTTGTATTCCTTGAATACCGCCACCATCTCTTGACAGACGAGACAAGCAGTCTTTTCTTTGAATTGAAAAAAAAAAAAAAGTGTGTCCACTGCGGGTTAAATACCCTGCATTCGGAATCAATTTTTCTCTTACCCAACCTTTTTGCCATTATTCCGTTCTTTCACGTTCTATGACTGGCTTATGGGTGGCCATAAGGGTAAAAACGTTCTGGGGCATTTTTTTCCCGTCTCTGGTATTGTTCAGAGGGTCTGGTATTGTTTAGCATTTTTTTCCGTCTCTGGTATTGTTCAGGGGGCCGGGTCTAATGCGGAGGGGGGCCGTGTTTTTAGTTACGTTTTACACAATTTCCCAACTTCAACCAAATCCGGTTTGGACTACCATTCGTCTTTTTAAAATATTTGATACTCCCCTCCCCTCCGTGAGTCGTCACCTTACCGTGGTGGAGGGGTTTGCGTGTCCCAATGATCCTAGGAGCCATGTTGTCTGGGGCTTCATGCCCCTGGTAGGGTCACCCATGGCAAAAGGGTCCTAGGTGAGGGGCCAGACAAAGCACGGCTCAAAAAGCCCCTTATGACGAAAAACATAGATGGACTCAGATTTCCCTCGCCCGGACGCAGGTCACCGGGGCCCCCCTCTGGAGCCAGGCCTGGAGGTGGGGCTCGAAGGCGAGAGTCTGGTGGCCGGGCCTTCGCCCATGGGGCCCGGCCAGGCACAGCCCGAAAAGGAAACGTGGGTCCCCCTTTCCATGGGTTCACCACCTGTGGGAGGTGCCAAAGGGGTCGGGTGCATTGTGAGCTGGGCGGCGGCCAAAGGCAGGGTCCTTGGCGGTCCGATCCCCGGCTGCAGAAGCTGGCTCTTGGGACATGGAATGTCACCTCTATGGCTGGAAAGGAGCCCGAACTGGTGTGCGAGGCAGAAAAGTTCCGACTAGATATAGTCGGACTTGCCTCCACACACAGTTTAGGTTCCGGTACTAGCCCTCTCGAGAGGGGCTGGACTCTCTTCGACTCTGGAGTTGCCCACAGTGAGAGGCGTCGAGCAGATGTGGGTATACCGTGATTTACCATGCATAATGCGCAAAACAATAAATTAGTTACTTATTGTCCTAAAATCTGCGGTGCGCATTATGCATGGGTACAACAATTTTTGAAGAAAATCTCCCTCGAAATAAAACTTGAAATCACCTTTCTTCTTGTTTGTTGTCAATCGCGCATCGCATTCAGCCATCCTGCCCAACACACTTAGTCAGTAAAATTCATAATTGACGACACATCGTTCGATGCGATGGTGCAATCCTTGATGGTGTGTTATTGTCAAATATTGTTTGTTTTTTAATCTCCATCGCAGACCGGATATCATACGGAGGCCGCCATGACAGTATGCGCAGAACGGATGCGCAAGACACGTCAGCTATATAAAGAGCGAGAGTTCAGTTCTCTACCTATGTTTGTTGTCAATCGCGCATCGCATTCAGCCATCCTGCCCAACACAGTCAGTAAAATTCATAATTGACGACACATCGTTTGATGCGATGGTGCAATCCTTGATGGTGTGTTATTGTCAAATATTGTTTGTTTTTTAATCTCCATCGCAAACCGGATATCATACGGAGGCCGCCATTACAGATGCGCAGAACGGATGCGCAAGACACGTCAGCTCTATAAAGAGCGAGAGTTCAGTTCTCTACCTAAATGCGTATTACAGGTAATATTTTATTTCACAACACTTTGCCTTGTTCCTTTCTTCTCTGCTGTTCACTTCAAACACGCTCCATACGAACACAATGCTCTCGTATCAGACGCTTGCTCGATCACCTGCTCGTTTGCTGTCACAATGTACCCTACACAAATCCGAAACATTTCTTCGCTATCGAGTTTGCTAGTGCATGCGCAGTGATACTGACCGGCAGAATAACATCCGGTTGTTCCCAAAGATGATCTTTTTTCTGAAATAATTTTACGTTTACGGACTTAAGTAAGAGTCAAAATTTGGGTGCGTATTATACATGGGTACAGGCTTTTTTCCAGCATCGACATGCCATTTTTAGGGTGCGTATTATGCATGGGGGCGTATTATACATGGAAAATTACGGTACTTATTGCCCCCCAGCTGGGCACCTGCACATTGGGGTTCACCCCGGTGAACGAGAGGGTAGCCTCCCTCCGCCTTCGGGTGGGGGGACGGGGCCTGACTGTTGTTTGTGTCTATGCACCAAACAGCAGCTCAGAGTACCCACCCTTCTTGGGGTACCTGGAGGAAGTGCTGGAGAGCGCTCCTTCTGGGGACTCCATTGTTCTACTGGGTGACTTCAATGCTCACGTGGGCAATGACAGTGAGACCTGGAAGGGCGTGATTGGGAGGAACGGCCCCCCCCGATCTGAGCCCGAGTGGTGTTGTATTATTGGACTTCTGTGCTTGACACGGATTTTCTATAATGAAAACCATGTTCAAACATAAGGGTGTCCATGTGTGCACTTGGCACCAGGACACCCTAGGCCGCAGTTCCATGATCGACTTTGTAGTCGTGTCATCGGATTTGCGGCCGCATGTTTTGGACACTCGGGCGAAGAGAGGGGCGGAGCTGTCAACTGATCACCACCTGGTGGTGGGTTGGCTCCGATGGTGGGGTAAGATGCCGATCCGACCTGGCAGACCCAAACGCTCTGTGAGGGTCTGCTGGGAACGTCTGGCAGAATCCCTTGTCAGGAAGAGCTTCAACTCCCACCTCCGGCAGAGCTTTTCCCACGTCCCGGGGGAGGCGGGGGACTTTGAGTCCGAGTGGACCATGTTCCGCGCCTCCATTGTTGAGGCGGCCGACCGGAGCTGTGGCCGTAAGGTCGTTGGTGCCTGTCGTGGCGGCAATCCCCGAACCCGTTGGTGGACACCGGTAAGGGATGACGTCAAGCTGAAGAAGGAGTCCTATCAGGCCGTTTTGGCCTGCGGGACTCCGGAGGCAGCTGACAGGTACCGGATGGCCAAGCGGAACGCGGCTTCAGCGGTTGCTGAGGCACAAACCCGGGCGTGGGAGGAGTTTGGCAAGGCCATGGAGAATGACTTCCGGACGGCTTCGAGGAAATTTTGGTCCACCATCCGGCGTCTCAGGAGGGGGAAGCAGTGCAACGTCAACACTGTTTACAGTGGGGATGGCGTGCTGCTGACCTCGACTCGGGACGTCGTGAGTCGGTAGGGAGAATACTTCAAAGACCTCCTTAATTCCACCTACACGCCTTCCATTGTGGAAGCAGGGCCTGGAGACTCTGAGGCGGACTCTCCAATCTCTGGGATCGAAGTCACTGAGGTAGTTAAAAAACTCCTTGGTGGAAAGGCCCCGGGGGTGGATGAGATCCGCACGGAGTTCTTAAAGGCTCTGGATGTACTTCCTGAGACAGCTCAAGAAGTTCAACCTGCCGCGGGAGCTGCTGAAGACCTTCTACACTGCCATCATCCAGTCTGTCCTCTGCACCTCCATCACTGTCTGGTTTGGATCGGCCTCCAAACAAGACAAGCACAGACTGCAACGGACATTCAGGACTGCAGAAAAGATCATTGGAATCAACCTCCCATCTATCCAAGACTTGTACCTGTCCAGGACAAGGAAACGTGCAAGAAACATCTCTACAGACCCTTCTCACCCAGGTTGCAGTCTGTTTGAACTACTCCCCTCCGGACGGCGTTATAGAGCTCTGTACACCAAAACCAGCAGACACAGAGACAGCTTCTTCCCCCAGGCTGTTGCTCTGATGAACTCACACCACTCTTAGAGTCTCAGAGTCATTGCTGTGCAATAACTTCCTGCTCTCCACACCTTTTTTGAATTGTCTACACTGTTTGTACTATGTGTCCTCTCTGCATCCATTGCAGCCTGGTCATCCTGGAAGAGGGACCCTCCCATCTGTGGTCTCTTCTCAAGGTTTCTCATTTCCCCTAGCTGGAGTTTTGAGTTTTTCCTTGCCCTCCTGGGAGTTTAAGATCAGGGGATGTTTGAGAATATTTGTCATTTTTCACATGTCCTGAGTGTTGTTAGTCACCTAAATGTTGAACAGAGGCTGTGATGTACCGAAGTCAAATTCCTTGTTTGGCACGCTCAAAAATGGCCAATAAAAACTCTTGAATCTTGATTGAGCACTCCAAATTGTCCCTAGGTGTGAGTGCGGATGGTTGTTCGTCTCTGTGTGCCCTGCGATTGGCTGGCGACCAGTTCAGAGTGTCCCCCGCCTACTGCCTGATGACGGCTAGGCCCGCGACCCCCGTAGGGACAAAAAATGGATGGATGGATGGATGGATGGATGGATGGATGGATGGATGGATGGATGGATGGATGGATGGATGGATGGATGGATGGATGGATGGATGGATGGATGGATGGATGGATGGATGGATGGATGGATGGATGGATGGATGGTCGGACGGACGGACGGATGATACTCGTCTCTGATTCCAAAACTAGTTATTCATCAGTTTGTTGTGTAGCCTATACTGTATGTAGAAGACGCTGAGAGTCATAATGGCCGTCCGAAGGAAACAATGACTACTCTGCGGCCCACGATAAAAGTTAGTTTGACACCCCTGCACTAGCCCTTATGTTTTTTTGTCTCTTATGGATAGTGTTGTTTTTGACTGTCTTAGTTTTAGTCTAGTCTTTAAGTCAAGCTGTCTTATTTTTTATTGATTTTAGTCATGTTTATTTTAGTCATTTTCATACTCTTTTAAATCAAGTTTTAGACTAAAACTTTGAGCATTTTAATCTCACTCATTTTCGTCAAAATTGTCCGTGGCTATTATAGTCTAGTTTTAGGTGACAAAAACTGATGACATTTTTGTCCAGTTTCAGTCAAAGATAATTGATGACCTTTTAGCAGATACAGATGAACATACAGATGGACAACAATTCATGCTAACAATCACAGCTATGACAATTAGCCTGCCACGCATGTTTTTGGAATGTAGGAGGAAACCCACGCAGGCACAGGGAGAACATGCAAAGAGCAACTCCAATCCTGCACCTCCGAACTGTGAGATCGACGTCCTAACCACTGCGACACTGTGCCGTCCTCCATCCATCCATTATTACTAAAATACTACAAAAACTATATGTGTTAACTGTTACATAAGATGTTTTATGTCTATAATACAATGATAAATGCAGTATTATAGATAGAACAGAAATTTGATACACAGCACTATGGATACACAAAATTGTGGCGCAAGTCCTTACGTTGCAGCTTGTGCTTGCACTACTGCCCCTCCGGCACAGCGACTCGGTCTGCGAGGAGAGAGTGAAGCCATTGTAGCTGTCTTCTGTAAGAAAACAAAATATTAGCTTAACAATGTTAAAGCCAGCAAGATGCCATTTAATGTTTGTGGGGAGAGATCACACTGGCTTACGCAACAGTATTTGGGCCAGTGCAGGAAATGTCAATTGAAATTACAAGGAAATAAAGTGAATATCGAAATAACTATGAATTAAATCTGGTTGTTTACCAAACAAAATGAAAATTCATAATTCCACTATATAAAAATGGCAGTAAACACAGTTTCACAAATTACATGCCAATTTACCTGTTGCCTTAGCTCACGATTTAAGAAACTACCTTGAAAAGCACCAAATAATAAATCAAAGTCAATATGGTTCAAGAGTACTTAGTATTGAAGCAACTGAAGACAGTACAAATAGACTAGATCAGAAAAACAGTATTTCATAAATTACAGACCAATTTCTCTGATGCCCTGGCTCTTGATCTAAAAAACTACCTTGAAAAACACCAAACAATAAATGAAAGTCAATATAGTATAAGAGCGTAAACTACTTCAATGGCACTTATTGAACCAACTGAAGAAATAACTGATGTACTAGGTCAGAAAAACACAGTGTTGATATTTTATTGTTCTTTAATACAATTAATGATCCAGTCAAATCAAATTTATTTATACAGTCTTTAATATGGCTTGTCACAAAGTTACTATTTTTAGAACAGCGAACTGCGAATGCGCCGCGGCGCAGCGTTTTCAGACAAACACAAGAGCCGCACAGGTAGTTAACAGCTTGAGCGCAAAGGACCAACTCGCGATTTTTTTTAATCAGAAATAACATTAACGGACCTATCATGGTTGCAACAAAATACTGCTGCTTTGGTGTCTGCCGGAGCGACTCGCGTTATGCTGACCGGGATCATATGAGGGGGGTTTTCTTCATAGCTTTCCCAAAGCCGCGGAAGAACCGAGAGAAATGCTTTCGCTGGGTAGAAGCTTGTAAACGGCAGGGACTTACAGTACATAATGTCACGAAAGACACAAACCTTAATTTTTGGACTAAATGTCGCTCCGGAATATAGGTCGCATGAGCCATAAAATGCACAATAACGTGAAAAAAAACATATATAAGTCGCTCCGGAGTACAAGTCGCATTTTGGCAGAAATTTATTCAACAAAATCCAACACCAAGAACAGACATGAACGAGCAACAACAGGCTAAACGATAGGTATGCTAACATACATAACATAACATACATGTGACATAAACACAAATGAAGAGCTGAGAACGGGCCTGATGTAACATACAGAGTTATTCAAATAACTATTACATAAATAACACGTTTATAAAACCATCTGTGTCACTCCAATTCATTAAATCCATCGATCGTCCTTTATGGAAACGATGCCGCGTTTGCGCCGCGCCGCTGACGTCTAAATATTCTAAATATTCCACAGACCCATATAACGATATTAAAGTATATATCAAATAACTATCATATAAACAACAATATTATCAAACCATCTGTGTCACTCCAAATCATTAAATCCATCGATCAAATTCCTCGTCCTTTGTCAACAACGCTGCGCGTGCGCCCTGACGTCAGCCTCGTCGTTATTCCACAGATCTAGTGTATAACTATATTATAACGTTAACAAAGTACAAGGAAAGACGTGGGTTTGGTAAACGTCTCTTTATTTAACAAAACAAGAGTTCAACGAGCCAACGAGTACTGAACTGTAACGATAAAAACATATACAAGTTGCTATACGAAATAAAATATATCAAATAACTATAACAAATAGTTCACCACCACACGGCCCCAAGCACCGGCGTGGACTTCCAGGTGTGTGGCGGCGTGGACTTCCATCCCCGGAGGTGGCGCTTCCAGCCACGGAGGTGGAAGAGAGCTCCATAGAATAGGACCGGGCGTGCGTAAAAGCCATGTCTGAGCCCCATCCACCGTCCCCGGACAGCCACCCGGCCGAGCGCCGGCCCCCGACTTCCATCCACGGAGGTGAAAGAGAGCTCCGTAGAGTAGGACCGGGCGTGCGTAAAAGCTATGTCCGAGCCCCGTCCACCGTCCTTGGACAGCCACCCGGCCGAGCGCCGGCCCCCGACTTCAATCCACGGAGGTGAAAGAGAGCTCCGTAGAGTAGGACCGGGCGTGCGTAAAAGCCATAATAGTTTTTCAAACCTTCTGTGTCACTTCAAATCATTAAAACCTTCAAACTCTTCGTCCTCCGTGTCACTTACAAACAAAGCCGCTAATGATGCCGGTAGTACGTGGGGCCCTTCGTCATCTTGACCCCCTCCTCCCCCACCGTCTGTTGTCTTCCAGGTTAGAGCAACGCTGGCGTCAGATCTGTTGACTGCCGCTTCTGTCCCGGACCGTGTCCGTTACTTGTTTTTCGTTTTCCCGTTTTCAGTGCACCCGTCTCTTCTTTTATTTTTCTCGTGTTGTCTTCCGTCCACCTCGCATCCCCGCAGCTCCGCTCTCACCTGTTTCCTCTCCCTCGGACTACCAGCTACGTTAGCCAGCTAGCCAACAGCCAACTGGCCAAAACCACCACCTCCCGACTCTGAGCCTGTGGCCGCCTGCTGTGGACTCGACGGCAGCTCTGGCCCGGCTCTCTGGCCTTCCGTCCGGCGTCCTCGGGGGACGGGCTCCACTCCCTGCGGGCTCGCCAACCGTGGCTCTGCTGTGTGCCGCCGTGGTGCGTTGGGGCCTGCCGTTCGAGCGGGTGCAGTCGAGGTCGACCGGCATCACCACCTGGTCCACTGCTGCTTCCACACGAGGCTGGGATCCTTCGCCGTCACCGCTACATCTGGACCGGCACTTCCCCGATGGCTCACCCATCTCCTCTTTTAGGACTACCAACCCCCCGTCACCCCCACCTCCCGTACTGCCAACCTCAACAACCTCCGCTCCTGCCCCTCCTAATCCTCCATCCATCTCCTTCGCACTGCTGACCGATGTCCTGTTATTAACTATATCCTGTTGTCACACGGCCCCAAGCACCGGCGTGGACTTCCAGGTGTGTGGCGGCGTGGACTTCCATCCCCGGAGGTGGCACTTCCAGCCACGGAGGTGGAAGAGAGCTCCATAGAATAGGACCGGGCCTGCGTAAAAGCCATGACCGAGCCCCATCCACCGTACCCGGACAGCCACCCGGCCGAGCGCCGGCCCCCGACTTCTATCCACGGAGGTGAAAGAGAGCTCCGTAGAGTAGGACCGGGGGTGCGTAAAAGCCATAATGGTTTTTCAAACCTTCTGTGTCACTCCAAATCCTTAAATCCTTCAAACTCTTCATCCTCCGTGTCACTTAGAAACAAAGCCGCTAATGATGCCGGTAGTACGTGGGGCCCTTCGTCATCTTCGTCATCCCGTGATCAATCTTTGTCCTTTTTGTAAACAACCGCTGCGCCACGCCGCGCCGCGCTGCTGACGTCACTTGAAATTCAAATTACAGTAATCCCTTGCTACATCGCGGTTCGTTTATCGCGGTTTCACATTTTGAAAAAATTCACATATAAGTGGCTCCTTATTATAAGTCGCCCCCCCACCCAAACTATGAAAGAAACCGCTACTTATAGCGAGAAAAACGGTAAGCGAGAAAAATGGTAAACGAGAAAACGGTAGGCCAGAAAAGTGGTAAGCAAGAAAACCAGTAAGCGTGAAAAACAATAAGAAAAACGGTAAGCGAGACAAAACGGTAAGTGAGAAAAACGATAAGCGGGAAAAGCCGTACCAGAGAAAAACGGGAAGCGAGAAAAAACAATAAGTGAGAAATATGATAAGCGAGAAAAACAGTAGAAGGAAAAAAAAGTACGTCAGAGAAATGGTAAGCGAGAAACACGGTAAGAGAGAAAAACGGGGGAAGCGAGTAAAACGGGAAGCGAGAAAAACGGTAAGCGAGTAAAACTGAGCGAGAAAGACGGTAGGCGAGAAAAACAGTAAGCGAGAAGGCCCTGGTCTTCACACTATTTAGCACAAATTCAAGTTCCACACACTATAACAACAAGTGGCGACTATTGCTATATGCTAGATCCCTGGTGACTTATCATTCACACCCAGAACTCGTCAAATTCGAGGTGTGACGGGCCACTCCAGCTAAAATCTTGGAGAATACATCTGGGCTCAACGACACCGCATTGCACGCGTACACGGGTAGATTGAATGGATTATTGTGTTTCCCTGCATTTTTTTCTCTGCCTCCTGTGTCCAAACTACAGCCCATGAATCATTTGCGGCTTGCAGTCTATTTTTAAAAGGCCCGCAAGACATTTTACATACTATAGAATAGAATATGGCCCGCACTTCAACTCTTGCCTGAGTGCATTGCACTTTCTAATCTTAACACCAGAGGGAGCTACTGTTCTACTATTACTGTTGATCAAGGCAGGCGCTCCACCAAAAAAGGACAAAAATAGACAAGGAGGATTTGGACCCCGGCGGCTCGGTGGCGCACTGGTTAGCACATTCGCCTTCGATTCCACCTCCGGCCCTCCCTGTGTGGAGTTTGCATGTTCTCCCTGTGCCCGCGTGGGTTTTCTCCAGGCACTCCGGTTTCCTCCGACATCCCAAAAACATGCTTGGTAGGCCTATTGAGCATTCCAAATTGCTCCTGGTTGTTCGTCTCTGTGTGCCCTGCGACCGGCTGGCAATCGGTTCAGGGTGTCCCCTGCCTACTGCCCAATGACTGCTGGGATAGGCCCCAGCACGCCCGCGACCCCCGTGGGGACAAGCGGTATATAGAAAATGAATGGATGGATGGATGGATGGATGGATGCATGGATTTGGACCCCAAGATATAAAACATAGTACAACCAAAGAAGCGAAAGTCAGAAAGTGAGAATCACTGCTCTCACTGAGTGCAATGGCGTTCTCAATTCAGGTGAGTAAGATATATTCCACAGTACGCGTGTGTTAATAGGCATTTATGTACAGGTACACTTGTGACAAATATACAATAATCAATAATGTACATCAATTCTGTCACTAGCTTGTTTTTGCCCAGCACTTGCGTTTTTCTTGTAGAGTACACACCCCTGTGCAGTGCACACACACGCAAAGTCAACTGATCTCTTTAATTTCTTTTTCATGCACTTTACAGTTGGATATTTTGGCTTAGGAAATGCTTATTTGTATTTTGGTTTTGTTTAGGAAGCCAATACTGTTGTTTATCGCTCTATTGATGTACATAAGTACATAAGTCTATGTTCAGTCTGGAATAAAGCCAACAATATAAATATTTTGTTGTTGGTCAAGACCTTCTATCCACACGCATTTATAAACAATCAAACCTCGGTTTATGAACGTCCCAGTTCCCGAACAAATCGGAATTCGAACGAAAAATTCGAGATTTTTTTGCTTCGGTTGTCGAACAAAATTCGGAGGTCGAACCTCGCGAGATGAGCCGAAAGGACCCAAGAAAACCCGACCGCGCCGCCCGGATGCCGACTGACTCCGTTCATTATTGTATTTTCGTTCCTTTGAGGATTGTATTAACCCGTAATCATGCCTCCAAAGAAAGCAAGTGGGAGCAGTAAAGCCATCCTAAAACACAAAGACGCTCTTAAAGCAATGCGACAGTGATGCGCGCTGAGGTTGCGCGATCGGACCAAATTAAGCTCCCTGCGCACTGAGGTCCACTTAAATTTTGGAAAGTACATCAGGACTTTGTGTGTGTGTGTGTGTGTGTGTGTGTGTGTGTGTGTGTGTGTGTGTATATATACATACATATACCGTATTGGCCCAAATATAGGACGACGTTTTTGCATTGAAATAAGACTGAAAAAGTGGGGGTCGTCGTATATTCGGGGTCTAGACATTATACCCATTTTCACTTGTGTGCAGCGGTAAGTTAAAGGTTGCTGGTATCGACTGATATGTTCCTGTGATCGCGTGCGTCTTTGACACAAAGTGAGTATATACATTTCATTGTTACTACTGTCCACTGTTGTGCCGTTTGTCCGATCGCGGTTTGCTTCGTGTGCCGTTTGATTGACAGCTCCGGCGCGCTCCTTTAAATTTGCCTCGCATCATACGAGTAGCCGTTACGCAGCAGCACGGCGACTAACGGTCGCCAGCAAATGTATTTTGTTGTCTCGATCGATGACTTATGTTTGGTCTGTTGCCGAGAGTATTTCATTTAAGGTTATTTATTATTATTATTTGCCAATAATTCAGTGAAGCAATCAAAACTGAACCACATCTTCCTTCCTGTGTTCTGACCGACACCCGGGGGTGAAAAGAGCATAACCATCCGAGCCAACCCCCTATACCAGCGGTGGCCAACCCGCGGCTCGCGAGCCGCATGCGGCTCTTTGGCTAGTTTCATGCGGCTCTTTTATGTTCATATCAACATTTGTGTTTATTTTTCGTGCGTATTTACTTCGCTTGAGTTCAATATGGTATTTTGGTCAAACGCGCATGCGCGTGGGGTGAAATCCCGCATAGGAGGAGGGACAAACAGAGCGATTGGTTTTGCTGGCTTTTTAGTGAATGGCGACTGTGACTACGGGGGCCCATTAGGTCCAGAAAAGCTGACAAGACGCGTGCCAAAATGGCAAGGAAAAAATGCACAGCTAAACGAATATATGACGATGAACACAGGACGTTTTTAACAGAGTTAAAGTTGTTTTTTGTTGAACGCTATGGCAAGCCATTCTGCCTGATATGTCGGACGTCATTGGCGCATTTAAAAGCTTCAAATGGTCAGCGCCACTTCAGCTCACTTCATGCCAATATCGATAAGGACTTTGCAAAAGGGACTGAATTTCGCAAGCACAAGTTTGGAGACTTTGAAAAGTCAGGCAGAAAAATAGGTACAGTTTTTCAAAAAAATTACGAAGCACTCAGAGACTGTCACACTTGCATTGTTTCAACTGGCTTGGAACATTGCACGGGCTAAAAAGCCATACAATGAAGTGGAGTTCGTTAAAATATGCCTCAGTGACGTTATTGAAATCTTGTCTCCTGAAAACGACGAACTCAAACGAATGGTCTGTCCCGCCACACATAGTAAGTGAAAAAACGTATGTTTTTGTTTGTGGAATTTGTTGAACTGAGAGTTTGTCTGTGTGAGACAATGCACACAATGTTCATTGTTGAAAATGTGGTGTTTGGTCTGTGGTTTTAGTACTGTAGGAGTCAATTTGTCATTATCATGTTGGTGCGTGACATAATAATGTCACACAATAAATTTGGCTGAGCAGAGGGGTGTGTGTGTGTGTGTGTGTGCGCGCGTGTGCGTGCGTGTTTGTGTGCGTGTGTGTGTGTAGAGGGGGTGTTCATGTGTGCTCATGTGTATGATGTGGCTCTTTGCGATGACACAGTAAAAAATGTGGCTCTTAGTCTCTGACTGGTTGGCCACCCCTGCCCTATACAGTCCTCAGGCTCCCCAACAATAGCGGTAGCAGTTTGCATTATTTTATTGCAATGTTTTTCCTTATTCAGATTTGTTTCAAGACTACAGTTAGACTTCACTTTGATGGTTAATGCAGTTATTGCAATGTACCAATGACGGGCACCCTCCTTCATACATACATATACATACATACATTTTCTGAACCGCTTAGTCCCCACGGGGGTCGCGGGCGTGCTGGAGCCTATCCCAGCCGTCATCGGGCAGTAGGCGGGGGACACCCTGAACCAGTTGCCAGCCAATCGCAGGGCACACAGAGACAAACAACCATTTGCACTCGCACTCACACCTAGGGACAATTTGGAGTCTTCAATCAGCCTACCAAGGATGTGGGAGGAAACCGGAGTGCCCGGAGAAAACCCACGCGGGCCCGGGGAGAACATGCAAACTCCACACAGGGAGGGTCGGAGGTGGAATCGTACCCGCACTGTGAGGCGGACGTGCTACCCAGTGCCCCACCGAGCCGCCTACATATATACATACATACATACATACATACATACATACATACATACATACATACATACATACATACATACATACATACATACATACATAATTGTGCTGATTTAGTCACTGTTGTCAGTGTTTGTTCTTTGTGTTCATGTTTCTTAAGCTCGTCAATAATACAGTTCGTAATCATTTAGTTTACACGGACCGAAGGCTTGTGCAACGCTGGAATTGGAATTGAAGCTACATGTCGCCACGAGCTATCCACCTATGAGCAAACGAAAAAACATACCAAGCTTAACATTTGACTGAAACAAATACGGATATATGATCAATTAAGATGACACCTAATTTTCTATGGTACACGCAAATGTTTCGCAAAACTGTCATGTTGAACGACATTATTTTCGAGTTGAAATCACAACTGCATGTCTGGGGAGACTATAAAACATCTTGTTAACATGTGAAATAATGCCTTTGAGAGGACACCTGGAAAAACAGCAATAACGATTTATAATGCATTGTGTGATATCAACGAGTGGACTACCGTAGTCAGTAGATTGATGCGACAGTCTCCGAAGAAGTGGGTTTTTCCCTGCAGATTCGCTCTCCACCAAAAAAATCTAAACAAACAGACTGGAGGTGTGACGTTGAATCGAAGGCCAGTCAAATCACCCAACCACCTTCTAACCCAATCGCCTTCCATCACAGGCGGGCCAAATAAACATTGTTCACCAATTAGGACAAAGATTGCTCCGATGAACACCCAAGCGGTGTCCATATTTACACGTTGCGTCCTCACAAGGGTGGTTTTTTGGTCGCTTTTCAGGCTACATGACGCCATTTCCGGAGCGACCCGGTGACATGTCACGTGATACACGAATGACGCCTGAAATTGGCCTTCGTTTCCATGGCGACGGGCTTGTTTCTTGGTATTACTTTTTAAAATATTTATTTACGAACTGATAACTTGTAAACACAACTTCCGGTGGGTGTCAAACAGAGCCTAAGAAATAAAGACGCTCAAAAACACTCAAATACAAGGTTTTGTGTGCTTTGGAATTTGTGGATTGACCAATAGTTACACATATAAATTAGGTTTCTGGTTAATGTATCATGGGTGGCACAGTGAAGTGACTGGTTAGCACATCCACCTCACAGTTCAGAGGTTACAGGTTTGGTTCCACCTCTGGCCCTCCCTGTTGGAGTTTGCATGTTCTCCCCGTGCCTGTGTGGGTTTTCTCTGAGCACTCCAGTTTCCTTCCACTTCCCAAAAACATGCATGGTAGGCCGATTGAGCACTCCAAATTGTACGTAGGTGTGAGTTTGAGTGTGGATGGTTGTTCGTCTCTGTGTGCCCTGCAATTGACTGGCAACTGGTTCAGGGTGTCCCCGGCTTACTGCCCGATGAGGGCTGGGATAGGCTCCAGCACGCCCGAGACCCCCATGGAGACAAAGCGGTACAGATAGTGGATGGATAGATGGATAATATTAATAATAATAATAATAATAATAATAAGAGATGGATGGAAAATAATAATAATTATAATAACAATCATAATAATAAATTGTATTACAATACACCGTTTTTACCCAATAGTGCCTCCAGGTGTCCACAAAAAATTGTTGAAAATGAACCAAAATAAGGTGGCTCTGTGGCGCACTGGTTAGCACGTCCACCTCACAGTAAGGAGGGTGCCCGTCCGATTCCACCTCCGACCCTCCCTGTGTGGGTTTTCTCCGAGCACTCCGGTTTCATCCCACATCCCAAAAACATGCTTGGTAGGCTAATCGAGCACTCCAAATTGCCCTAGATGTGAGTGCGAGTGCGGATGGTTGTTCGTCTCAGTGTGCCCTGCGATCGGCTGGCAACCGGTTCAGGGTGTCCCCCGACTACTGCTCGATGGCCGCTGAGATGCTCCAGCACGCCCGCGACCCCTGTGGCGACAAACGGTATAGAAAATGGATGGATGGATTAACCAAAATAATAAAGGTCTGCTATTAAATAAAGCAATTAATTAAACAAATAACTAATAAGTTTCACTCTTACTAATTAGACCTGTAAAATTGCAGCGTAGAAGGATGAATTTTTATCTTGGGTTAGATGTGCGAAGGGCGCCGTTGCTTACAAACAAAAAGGTCAATTGGATGGTCACAATTTCCAAGATTTTTGTCAAACACAGGTGGCAACCCTGGGTACAAAAGTCTTTCATCCAGCTTTGTTGCAAAGGCGGTCACGGATATGTTGTTGATGCCCATAAGCAGTACTGGGCATGACATGGGTCGCTACCGCAAGTATTCCCCAGGGTCTTCTGCGGTCTAAAAGACAATAAATGAGATTGATTACTAGTTAAAAAAAAATGCTCAGCTGCATTTACTGTAGGCTTTTTAGGGCTTTTTAAATCACTTCGGCATGAGGTGACAGCTGAGATACACGACTCGTAAAAAGTTAGGGACATTTGGTTTTATTCATAATTTCAGGTAAATGTTAAAATGCACAAAAGTTAGGGACATTTGGTTTTATTCTTAATTTCAGGTAAATGTTCAAATGCACAAAAAAGAAAGAAAAAGAAGATTCAACCTTCTGCATTCTTCACCTTCTTTTGTGCATTTTAGGATTTGTTGAGAAATTCTGCATTAAAGCAGAATATCCCTTACTTAGTTGAGTAGTGGATATAACATTTATTTCATATAATGTTAGAAAAGATTGACTTGCTTGTGTTTAGTATTTTCAAAGGCCTTATCAAATTGTAATGGCATATGTAGTAAATGCATTGTTAATAAATCAATTAGATCAATTATTGATAGAAAATATTTCAAGAAATATACTGTGCTTTTTTACTAGTTTACTTGACCCTTACAAGGTAAATGAAGGTTTAGAGCAGTGGTTCCCAAAGTGGGCGGTGGAAAGATCTGGGGGGGCGGTGAGGAAGAAAGGGGCGGTAGGGGGCGGTAGGGGGGCGGTAGGGGGGCGGCAGTCGATTTGTACACAACACGCCGCTCTGGCCCAGCCAGTTTTTGGTTACAAAAAAAAATCTCTGACTGCTATCAAGTGCTGTGGAACAAGGTCAAGATGTACTTCATTGCCTTCCCAACATCATATTTAGTAGAACGGGGCTTCAGTGCAGTCACCTTGCTTCTTTCCAAGCAAAGAAACCGACTGAAAATTACTGACCGTGGGGATCTACGACTTCTTCTTAGTGAGTTCCAGCCTGATGTTGAGAAGCTTATGTCCCTGCACCAAGCACATCCATCCCATTAATATTACGTGTGAGACAATGAAGGTTACTGGTGGAATGTTTATTTACGATTCTATGTTGCTGAAACAGTTAAAACTGCTAAAAAATAAATTGGTTTACTAAATACTAAATTGGGTTTTATTTGTGAAATACACATTTGTGTTTAACTTTTCTCTTTTCAAATTGCAGCAAACCAAATATCAAGAAAGGTGTTTGTTTCCATATGTGCCTTGGGGGGGGGGCGCGCTAGGAATTCACTGGGGAGCCAAAGGGGGCGCCAGCCTGCAAAAGTTTGGGAACCACTGGTTTAGAGTCATAGTCTAGACCAGTGGTTCTTAACCTGGGTTCGATCAAACCCTAGGTGTTCGGTGAGTCGGTCTCAGGGGTTCGACAGAGCCTCCACTGAGGAGGTCCGAACAAACCTGATTTATCGAGTAAATTCTGATTTGCCAGTATGTAATTTGTTGTGAGTTCATGCATTGTGTTGGTTTTGTTCTTTGAACAAGGCGATGTTCATGTACGGCTCATTTTGTGCACCAGTAGAAAACATCTATGTCTTGAATTTAAAAAAAAAAAAAAGTTTTTCACTAACGAGGTGTTCGGTGAATGCCCCTATGAAACTGGTGGGGTTCGGTACCTCGAACAAGGTTATGAACCACTGGTCTAGACTGCAATTGAAGAGATTGAAGTGTTACATAATGAACCATTGTATGACATAGAGATTAAAGACTAACCATCAAGATAACACCACCAAAACATTATGCCACAAAAGATTAAATTTGAAGCTCAAAATCGTTTCTTAAGCACATGAAAAAATGCTTCGCTAGAGGGGCCTAACTTCTTAGGTGTCGATAGACCAGAAGGGAAAAGAGTTGGAAGAGGTGTTAAAACTGCCAAAACTTGGTCTGTTGAGTTGATTAATGCACAAAAGTGCACCGTTAACACTGTGTACAATGGAGTGCTGCTGACCTCGACTAGGGACGTTGTGAGTGAGTGGGGAGAATACTTCGAAGACCTCCTCAATTCCACCGATACGCCTTCCATTGTGGAAGCAGGGTCTGGGGACTCTGATGTGGGCATTCTCCCTCTCTCACTAGAAGCCTATTGAGTTGTGCTCATCAGTATGTCTTTTATATACCCACTCTGTGGTATGAATACTGCTGAAAAACAGAATCTGTCTGTCCGTCCGCCCTATCCGCCCGTCCGCAGGAGTTGCAGGGGGGTACCAGTGGTCCGGTCTATTGGACTCCGCCTATGCCTGTCCCCAGGTGCAGGTTTGGGATCAGACCTGTTTGGTTGGGTGAGCCTGCCAGGAGTGCGAGACTCAGGCCAACATAGCTCTAGGGGTCATGGAGACGCGCAAAGTGCCTCACGATGATAAGGTGGTGATCCCATCGAGGCACGCGCACACACAGACACACACACACACACACACGTATACGTATGCCCACGCGCGGGTTAGCACACACACACACAGACACACACACACACGTATACGTATGCCCAGGCGCGGGGTAGCGGGGTCCAGCACTCACCGTTCTCAAAATAAGGGGGGGGAACATATCCTCACGGGGCCGCCGTGAGGATGAGTTCCCCCCCTGTAATCTGGTCTAGGAATGAGGGAACCTGTTCAAATTTGCCACACAACCTGAACAGACCCCCAGGAAGACAGAAAAAAAAACAGCTGGAGTCCAGCACTCACCGTTCTCAAAATAAGGGGGGGGAACATATTCTCACGGGGCCGCCGTGAGGATGTGTTCCCCCCCTGTAATTTGGCCTAGGAATGAGGGAACCTGTTCAAATTTGCCTCACTACCTGAACAGACCCCCAGGAAGACAGAAAAAAAACAGCTGGAGTCCAGCACTCACCGTTCTCAACATAAGGGGGGGAACATATCCTCACGGGGCCGCCGTGAGGATGTGTTCCCCCCCTGTAATTTGGCCTAGGAATGAGGGAACCTGTTCAAATTTGCCACACAACCTGAACAGACCCTCAGGAAGACAGAAAAAAAAACAGCTGGAGTCCAGCACTCACCGTTCTCAAAATAAGGGGGGGAACATATTCTCACGGGGCCGCCGTGAGGATGTGTTCCCCCCCTGTAATTTGGCCTAGGAATGAGGGAACCAGTTCAAATTTGCCACACTACCTGAACAGACCCCCAGGAAGACAGAAAAAAAACAGCTGGAGTCCAGCACTCACCGTTCTCAAAATAAGGGGGGGGAACATATCCTCATGGGGCAGCCGTGAGGATGTGTTCCACTCCTGTAATTTGGTCTAGGAATGAGGGAACCTGTTCAAATTTGCCACACTACCTGAACAGACCAGGAAGATAGAAAAAAAGCCGGTGGATGTCCAGGACTTACCGTTCTCAAAATGGGAGGGTGGCACAAATTCTCACGGCTTGACATTTTTTATAGAGTTCCTGTTACAATTTTTATCCCCCCTCCCCACCACCTGTCACTTTGCTTGGGACAAAAGGAGCCTTCAGAACTGAAATTTCTTCTCAATTATTCATTCAAATCAATTCACTCAAATCATTCTCGTTATGAAAGATTTGATCACAAAACGTGTGTGGCTTTTTCTTAAATGAACACGTTTGACATTGCTATAGTGTCAGCTTTTAATTATATTGCGCTGTCATTTTAAAGCAAATTAATAAATGCAACAATATTAATTTGCTTTGAAAATACCTGAGTAATAAAATGGATGGATGAATGATGATCACAATTAAGTAGAAAGTCCCCTTTGTAATATATACCGTCTTTTCCCATGTATAATGCGCAAAATTTAACTAATTTATTGTCCTAAAATCTGGGGTGCGCATTATAAATGGGTAAATTTTTTTTTTTTTTTTTTGAAGAAAATCTCCCTCGAAATAAAACTTGAAATCACCTTTCTTCTTGTTTGTTGTCAATCGCGCATCGCATTCAGCCATCCTGCCCAACACACTTAGTCAGTAAAATTCATAATTGACGACACATCGTTTGATGCGATGGTGCAATCCTTGATGGTGTGTTATTGTCAAATATTGTTTGTTTTTTAATCTCCATCGCAAACCGGATATTATACGGAGGCCGCCATTACAGATGCGCAGAACGGATGCGCAAGACACGTCAGCTATATAAAGAGCGAGAGTTCAGTTCTCTACCTAAATGCGTATTACAGGTAATATTTTATTTCACAACACTTTGCCTTGTTCCTTTCTTCTCTGCTGTTCACTTCAAACACGCTCCATACGAACACAATGCTCTCGTATCAGACGCTTGCTCGATCACCTGCTCGTTTGCTGTCACAATGTACCCTACACAAATCCGAAACATTTCTTCGCTATCGAGTTTGCTAGCGCACGCGCAGTGATACTGACCGGCAGAATAACATCCGGTTGTTCCCAAAGATGAAATGATCTGATGAAACAAGGCGTGCGCGCTCCCGCGCCAGGGGGAACAAAATCGAGCACACCTACCTGTTCTCGAACAAATCGGTATTCGAACAAAAAATTCGAGATTTTTTTGCTTCGGATGTCGGACGAAATTCGGTTGTCGAACCTCGCGAGATGAGCCGAGAGGACTCGCATGCCAACTGACTCCGTTCGTTATTGTATTTTCGTTACTTTGAGGATTGTATTAACCCCTAATCATGCCTCCAAAGAAATCAAGTGGGAGCAGTAAAGCCATCCTAAAACACAAAGACGCTCCTAAAGCAATGCGACAGTGAGCGCTGCGGTTGCGCGATCGGACCAGATTAAGCTCCCTGCGCACTGAGGTCCACTTAAATTTTGGAAAGTCCATTAGGACTTTAGAAATATTTTCTAAATTTTAGCGACCGCACTGTCACAGTAATACGACCAGCGCGGTGCAGTTGCGCGGTCGGCGGTGCGCTACGGTTGCGCATTCGGCGGTGCGCTGCGGTTGCGCGATCGGACAAAATTAAGCTCCCTGAGCACTGATGTCCACTTAACCCATTGATGCATTAGTGACTGAACCCTACCCTCTTCCATAAGTAGGTCAAAAATGACCCATATTAGAATGAATGCTTTTTATGCCATTTTGCTTAAGAATAATCATACACGTATGTCATCGAATGGATGGAGCAGAGCGACCAAAGGCAACTTGGACCAGGGTTTATTGAAGGGAACTCAAATGGCAAACTGACATGACTTAACAAAACAATAACTTGACTGACTGGGATGTGAAACAAGAAGACAGCAGGACATAACGACAACAAGACAGTACGACTACAACAACAGGAACCAAAAAGACATCAAGACGACAACAATGATCCGACGGGGCGTGAGGGGCAGACAGGACTTATATACACGACAGGTAACAAGAGGCAGGTGAGAATAATCAAACTAATCATGGGCACACAGGAGGGGAGGAGCGAGCACACAGACAGAAACCATGATAACAGACACGTAGTGGAACGGCTGGGGACGAGACGTGACAAGGGACTGCTCCCGACGTCCCAAAATCCGAAACCCCCACGTGGCGAACGGGGGGCGGGGGGGAAGCGCACCAGTCCAAATGGCCTCACGGCCATGGCAAAGTCCTAACCGCGGTCGGCGGCAACTCTGGGGACATGAACCGCAATCGGTGGCAACTCTGGGGACATGGACCGCAATCGGCGGCAACTCTGGGGACAAGGACCGCATTCGGCGGCAACTCTGGGGACACGAACCGCAATCGGCGGCAACTCTGGGGACACGAACCGCAATCGGCGGCAACACTAGGGACACGAACCGCAATCGGCGGCAACACTAGGGACACGAACGCAATCGGCGGCAACACTAGGGACACGAACCGCAACCGGCGGCAACTCTAGGGACACGAACCGCAATCGGCGGCATACGAAAAGTCAGAGCCGCAATCGGCGGCGTTTGGAAGTCCATACCGCGATCAGCGGCATTCGGAAGGCGGGGCTGTGCGCAGCTGGATCGAAGTCTGGCGACGGTCGCGGGTCCGGCGCAGCTGGCTTGAAGTCTGGCGACGCGCGCGGGTCCTGCGAGTCTGATGGCGCCGGGAGGCACTCCGATGGCGGCCGCGGGTCCGGCGTCGCTGGAGCGAAGTCCGATGGCGACCGCAAAGCCCATGGTGCTGGAACAAGCTCGGACGACGGACGTGGATCGGGCGTCGCAGCGGGAGCTGATGGTGGAGGGGGGTCCAAGCGCTGGTCACTGTAGTGGTCGGATCATTCTGTCATGGAATGGATGGAGCAGGGCGACCAAATGCAGCTTGGACCAGGGTCTATTGAAGGGAACTCAAAAGGCAAACTGACATGACTTAACAAAACAATAACTTGACTGACTGGGACGTGAAACAAGAAGACAGCAGGACATAACGACAACAAGACAGTACGACAACAACAGGAACCAAAAAGACATCAAGACAACAACAATGATCCGACGGGGCGTGAGGGGCAGACAGGACTTATATACACGACAGGTAACAAGAGGCAGGTGGGAATAATCAAACTAATCATGGGCACACAGGAGGGGAGGAGCGAGCACACAGACAGAAACCATGACAACAGACACGTAGTGGAACGGCTGGGGACGAGACGTGACAATATAAAACATTCAGTATTATACTTACATTATTTACACAATAATGATTTAATGTTTGAAATATCTTTATTTTTCACTTTTTAACAATTTTGAAAAAGAAAAATTACATGGACAACAATAGAAAAACTGTTAACTATGTGTGAGTGTAGTGTGTGTGTGTGTGTGTGTGTGTGTGTGTGTGTGTGTGTGTGTGCGTGTTTGCTTTGCCTCATTTTCTCATCACTGCCTGCAGTTCAGGCAAACTACCATCTGCTGGCTGTGATCATTGCACACAGGTACATTGCATTTCCCATACCTATTGCTGACCTTGCGGTCTTTTCTGCTTGGGCAGATCTGACACCTCTTCCTCTTTGGTTGGCCCAGGCTGCTACTTTCCAGTGGCTTTGTTGTGGGTTTTGTCACCCCACACCTTTCCATTACTTCTATAATCGGGGTTTGTAGCTGGGTGCAGCGTTTCAGCGTCGTGCATTGGGGATGCCACTCTTGAAATCTCAAAGTCAAGTCAAAGTCTGCTTTATTGTCAATCTCTTCACATGCCAAGACACACAAAGAAATCGAAATTACGTTTCCACTATCCCACGGTGACAAGACATACAGTAGTACACGATATACATACAAGTAAACAACACAAAATAAAAACAAGAAGGCACCAACAATGAATAATAAGAGTGATGAATAAATAATAAGTAAACAAATAACACAATAAATAGGAGGAGCAAAACGGAGCAAGTGTGCATACAGCAGACAGTCAGAATATAGCGCAAAAGTACAGGACGCTACGCAGAAGGGGGGAGAGAGTTCAGGATCCTAACAGCCTGGAGTATGAAGCTGTTGGTGAGTCTGGTGGTGCGGGAGCGCAGGCTCCTGTACCTCTTCCCAGAGGGCAGAAGATCGAACAAAGAGTGAGCGGGGTGACTCACATCACTCACAATCGTGGTCGCCTTGCGGGTGAGATGGGAGGTGTAAATGTCCTTCAAGGAGGGGAGTGAAGCACCAATAATCTTACCAGCCGTGTTCACTATGCGCTGCAGGGCCTTCATGTTGTATTCAGTGCAGCTACCACCCCAAACAGCGATACAACTGGAGAGGACGCTCTCAATGGTGCCACGGTAAAATGTAGTCATGACGGCCGGAGGAGCACTCGCTCGCCTGAGTTTCCGCAGGAAGTACAGGCGGCGCTGGGCCTTCTTCGCCAGTGATGCGGTGTTGGTGGACCAGGAGAGATCCTCACTGATGTGCACCCCCAGGAACCTGGTGCTGCTCACTCTCTCCACCACAGCACCGTCGATGGTCAGCGGCAGGTGTCGGGTGTGACCCTTCCGGAAGTCAACAACAATCTCCTTGGTCTTGTTGACGTTCAGCAGGAGGTTGTTGTCCCTGCACCACGTGGTCAGAAGGTCAACCTCCAACCTGTATTGAGTCTCGTCGCCCTTGGTGATGAGACCCACCAGAGTCGTGTCGTCAGCAAATTTCACGATGCGGTTGTTGCTGTAGGTTGCAGCGCAGTCATGCGTCAGCAGGGTGAAGAGCAGCGGACTGAGCACGCAGCCTTGGGGGGCCCCCGTGCTCAGCGTGATGCTGGCAGAGATTTTGTCGCCAACACGTACCACCTGAGGCCTCTGACAGAGGAAGTCTAGTAGCCAGTTGCAGAGGTACGTAGGTACTGAGGCCCAGCTTGGCGAGTTTGCAGATGAGTCGGTGTGGCACAATGGTGTTGAAGGCAGAACTGAAGTCCACAAACAGCAATCTCACATACGAGTCCCTTCTCTCCAGGTGGGTGAGGGCCGAGTGGAGGGCAGAGCAGATGGCATCCTCAGAGGACCGTTTGGCTCGGTACGCAAACTGGAAGGGGTCTATGGTGGGGGGGAGAATGGACCTGATGTGCTCCATGACAAGCCGCTCGAAGCACTTCATGATGATGGGCGTCAGTGCCACGGGGCGGTAGTCATTGAAGCAGGACGGAGCAAATCTGGGTGTTGAGCTGTGGCGATATCCATCATATTATACCACAGCACCATGGGCCCACCTCTGTGTTTGGCGCTTGCAGGTGTATGTGCATCTGGTCAGTGGTGTCGACACCTCCTTTCGTCTTATTGTAAAATGTGATCACTTCTGTTTTTTTCTTCGCGCTAGTTTCATCCACTACTTTGTCGTGGTGCATCGTGCTCAGGAGCACAACAGCTTTTCCTTTCTTCCTGACATAGCTGACCATGGTAAGGTTGCCATTGAATCCAAACTCTGTGCTGTGAACCTCCCTAGAGTTTGAAGGCTTCATCAGAGGAGGGATATCTGGCTTGTTCTGGCGTAGACTCCCCACAATGGTGAGATCCTTATCCAAGAGATGCTGCGCAAGAGGCACACTGGTGAAGAAGTTGCCCATTGTTATGTTTCGACCTGTGTGTCTAAATTGACGACACAACTGCTGGACAATGGTTTCACCCAGAGTCTTCTGAACTTCTACTCCTGGTTGTCTCCCTGTGTAAACTATGCCATCTATTGCATAGGGGATGCGTGCATCACAAACCCATAAGCCACAGTTGATGAGGATCAAAGGCTCCCATTGGATTCCATAGAAAATGCATGCGGGTCATTTTCGACCCACTTATGGAAACTTGGGGTAGTAATACAAAAACTACAATTTCTCAAAATATATAATAGGTAAGTTAAAAATGTCAATAGCATGATGTCAAAAACATGTTTTTTGAGGAATTCCTGGAATATGAAATGATAACAGTTTTTAATTACAAAGATAGTTAAAAAAACAACCTCACCGGGTCATTTTTGACCCACTTAGTATGTACCCTAGGGTTAAATTTTGGAAAGTACATCAGAACTTTAAAAATATTTTCTAAATTTCAGCGACGGCTCTGTCACAATAATGCGACCAGCGCGGTGCAGTTGCGCGCTCGGCGACGCGCTACGGTTGCACGTTCGGCGGTGCGCTGCAGTTGCGCAATCGGACAAAAATGCGCAAAACAAAGAACAAAAACAGATGTGTGCGGATCCTGTTCATTAATTACAGCTCTGGTTTCAACATGATCATTCCACAAAACCTTATGAACAAACTCAGCGCCATAGGCATCAACACCTCCCTCTGCAAATGGCTCCTGGACCTTCTTACCAACAGACCACAGACTGTGAGAGTTGGCAATAACTCCTCACAGACCACCATCATGAACCAAGGGGTATGTGTTGAGTCCTCTGCTGTTCACCCTGATGACCCACGACTGCTGTGCCGAACACAACTCAAACCAGATTATCAAGTTTGCAGATGATAAAACAGTAGTGGGCCTCATCAGCAATGATGATGACTCAGCTTACAGAGAGGAAGTACACCATCTCATAAACTGGTGTGACATCAACAACCTACACCCCAATATCATCAAAACAAAAGTACTAACTGTGGACTTCGGGAAAAAACACTAGCCACACACACGCACCTCTAATCAATGACAGTGCTGTGGAATCAGTGAAGAGCACTAAATTCCTGGGGGTGCTCATCACTTCTGACCTGACTTGGACAACCAACACCATCTCCCTTGTCAAGAAAGCACAGCAACATCTGCACTTCCTACGTAGGATGAGAAGAGCCAGTTCCACCCCCCCTACCCAGCACTCACCACCTTCTATAGAGGTGCCATTGAGATTGTTCTTACCAGAGGTCTCTCAGTCTGGTACGGGAGCTGTCATGTTGTTGACCAGAAGGCACTTCAGAGGGTTGTGAGAACAGCAGAGAAGTTAACAGGATCAGCCTAACTATCCATGCAGAATCTGTCACAGAAGGACCATCAACATTATCAAAGATCTCACACACCCCTCACACAAACTGTTTACTCTCTTACCATTCGCTACATTGCAAGACCACCAGACTCAACTTCTTTCCACGGGCCATCAGGCCATCAGATTGCTAAACAATGAGCCCCCCGCCACCCACACAACTACTCCATACACCTTACAATTTTTATGCTATGTGTGTGTGTTCAGTTCAGGATGGCCCGCAACCCTCGCGAGTATCTGGATCAGATAATGGATGGATGAATGGATTCCCAAAAAATATGTTGTAAATTGATTTATGTGCCAGTGAGCGATAAACTGCAAGAGGGCACCTGACAAATCATGTGACCGCTAGTCAATCAGCGTCCGGAGTGGCGAGAGTTTAAGTTACCCAGACTTTTTATATTTGTTGCTGACCAGGGGTACACGTACTCCGTTTTGAGAACCATTGATTTAGGCGATACATAGTCCATAATTTGAAACCAGATCCTGAAAACAACAAAGAAGCTTGTAACAATATTGGTAAGAAAGAGGGTGGAATTGAATAAGATTTTCTTCTTTCATTCTTTTTCACGCATTATTATTTATCCCTTTTGTATTTGAAACACTTATTAATTACATAAAATAAGTTATGTAATTGTGTATCACTCTGTGTACTACTGTAAAATGCTACTGCATTAAAAAAATGCTGACAGAAAAATATGGAAATCAGTCATTAAAAATACAGAAATTAATTGAATGTATAGTCGTATACTGCAAATAATAAGGGTAGTAACTTAATACATTTTTTTACAGTACTCTCCTGGATCACTGATGCCAGTTAAGTACTTTTTTTATATGAACAAGTTAACAAGTACAGTGTATGCTCCCTAAGGAAACTGTATATCACCTTTGTCCTTTGTTTTCTGTCTCTCAACTGCACCAGGAAGACATGTAGGACACTGGACCCTGAGGACTAGAATTGTGACCCGTGCTTAATAGAGTCATGTTTCAATTTAACTATATATTTTTGTCCACCTGATGGCAGTGTAACTCCAGCTCTGAAACTGCTTCTCTTTTTTCCCCTGCTTACAATATCCTGCTGCCCATCAGTGCAGACAATTAGAAGAATAAGAAAAAAAATCATCTGTCTAAGTTAATTTGTCGGAGTACTTTTGAGGTGAATTTAAGGAAGCCTTGACTGCAAACAAGCAAACAAGAAAGGCTTACCACCTGAAAAATGAGCAATCTCAAATGTGAAAGAAATATCAATTTGTGTCCACTACAGAGAACTCTTAGCAAAACAACAACAAACAAAAATAAATAAATAAAACCACTCTTTTTTTCAGTCTTGTAACATGTTGAAAATCAGTAGCAAAGAGTAATTCTCATTTTCCTAATTCCATTCACTCTGAAATGCTAAGCTCCTGCTTGTGTGTCCTGTCCGTCTCATTCATTGTCTTCTCGTGAAAGAGAGACAGTGTCTTTCAGAGGTGTTGCTGTTCTCGGTTGTCCTGCTGCGTGTTCTCCCACACACGCACAGGCTGGTGTAACGTCACCTCACCTCATGCTGACTTGTTTAATTGTCTACCTACCTCAGGGCAGACCAATGAGTGTTTGCTTATTCTATTCTTAAGAGAATCCACAGGGACAGTACCGTATTTTTTGGACTAAAAGTCGCTCCGGAATATACGTCGCATTAGCAATAAAATGCACAATAAAGTGAAAAAAAACATATATAGTAAGTCGCTCCGGAGTATAAGTCGCATTTTGGGGGAAATTTATTCGACAAAATCCAACACCAGGAACAGACATGAACGAGCAATAACAGGCTAAACGATCGGGAGCTAACGTGACATAAACACAAACGAAGAGCTGAGAACGGCCCTGATGTAACATTCAGAGTTATTCAAATAACCATTACATGAATACCACATTTATCAAACTACTATCTGTGTCACTCCAATTCATCAAATCCATCGATCGTCCTTTATGGAAACGATGCCGCGTATGCGCCGCGCCGCTGACGTCTAAATATTCTAAATATGCCACAGACCCATATAACAATATATAAAGTATATAGCAAATAACTATCATATAAACAACAATATTATCAAACCATCTGTGTCACTCCAAATCATTAAATCCATCGATCAAATTCCTCGTCCTTTGTCAACAACGCCGCGTGAGCCCGGCTGACGTCAGCCTCGTCGTTATTCCACAGATCTAGTATATAACAATATTGTAGCGTTAACAAAGTACCAGGAAAGACGTGGGTTTGGTAAACGGCTCTTTATTTAACAAAACAAGAGTTCAACGAGCCAACAACTACTGAACTGTAACAATAAAAACATATACAAGTTGCTACACGAAATAAAATATATCAAATAACTATAACATAAATAGTTCACCACCACACGGCCCCAAGCCCACCGGCGTCGACTTCCAGGCATGTGGCGGCGTAGACTTCCCTTCCCGGAGGTGGAAGGGAGCTCCATAGAATAGGACCGGGCGTGCGTAAAAGCCATGTCCGAGCCCCATCCACCATCCCCGGACAGCCACCCGGCCGAGCGCCGGCCCCCGACTTCCATCCACGGAGGTGAAAGAGAGCTCCATAGAGTAGGACCGGGCGTGCATAAAAGCCATGTCCGAGCCCCATCCACCGTCCCCGGACAGCCACTCGGCCAAGCACCGGCCCCCGACTTCCATCCATGGAGGTGAAAGAGAGATCCGTAGTGTAGGACCGGGCGTGCGTAAAAGCCATAATAGTTTTTCAAACCTTCTGTGTCACTCCAAATCATTAAATCCTTCAAACTCTTCGTCCTTCGTGTCACTTACAAACAAAGCCGCTCATGATGCCGGTAGTAGTGGGGCCCTTCGTCATCCCGTGATCGAATCTTTGTCCTTTATATGAACAATCGCCACGCCGCGCCACTGACGTCACTTGAAATTCAAATTACAGTAATCCCTTGCTACATCGCGGTTCGTTTATCGCGGTTTCACTTTTTTTTTTTTTTTTAATTTTGAAAATTTGTGAAAAAATTCACATATAAGTCGCTTCTCAGCAATGTTCCCTCTAATTTTTCATGTATCTGGGCATACACACAAGCTCCCAAAGCAAACTGAGGACTACTGTGAGCAACATCAGGTGGCCAACCCGCGGCTCGCTCTTTGCCGGGGGGGGACGGTCATGGGACGTCAAACGCTGCGTGTTCGCTTCGCTTCGGGGGGGGGGGGGGGGGGGGGTTGATGTGGGATGTTGTTTATGCGCTGGATAGATTTACTTGTGCGCTGAGAATGTGCGGGCAGTGCGCGATTGCGCACGCACGCAGCTTAGAGGGAACATTGCTTCTCAGTATAAGTCGCCCCAACCCCACCCAAACTATGAAAAAAAACGCGACTTAGTCGAAAAATACGGTATGTTGATTTTTTTTTCATGACATACACTTAAAAACCTCATGACTGAGTTCAATAATATGCTAAAAAAATAAAAATCAACGTACATTTGCAATCACTATTATAGTAGATAAGTCTTACCTCACCGTACAGGAGGCTGACATGTTTTGCTGCCATCTTTCTGCTACGGACACTTGAAGGAGACACACTTAGTGAACATAGTTCCTCAATGCAATATGATCCAACAAAAAGGGCGTTCCCGTTTTGGACGGCAACGTCAAACAGCTGAGCGCCCCCCCCCACCACCAACAAATATGTAAACCAACGGATTGAATATGGCTTAGTTTTTAAATTCCATTCACATGGTCAACAGCATTGAATTAAAGCCCACGGACTACGGTAATAAATTCGACTGTTTTACATTTTACTCATTCATTTGTGGTCTATATAAAGTCGAACGCGGTGCTTTTGTCTGAATTCCTCGTTTTGATGCCATCAGGGGTCCCTCTTTTCTACTTGTTCTGAGGTGCGGCTCAGAGCAGGCCATTTTGGTGCGGTTTCTTTAAATGCAAATGAGATACAGTGGAGCCTCAGTTTTCGAACGTCCCAGTTCTCGAACAAATCGGTATTCTAACAAAAAAGTCGAGATTTTTTTGCTTCGGATTTTGGACGAAATTTCGTTTGTCGAACCTTGCGAGATGAGCCGAGAGGACCCGCATGCCAACTGACTCCGTTCGTTATCACATTCTCGTTACTCTGAGGATTGCATCAACACTAATCATGCCTCCAAAGGAAGCAAGTGGGAAGAGTAAAGCTGATCATGGCGAAAAGAGGAAAGTAGTGCGCAAAACGGTTGAATTTAAAAAAGAATTGATCGCAAAATATGAGTCCAGTGTGCGTGTCAGAGTTGGTGTGGGAGTTTTGCATGGCAAAATCGACAATAAGTTCGATCCTGAAAAACAAAGACGCTCTTAAACCAAGTGATGTTGCGAGAGGGGCAACTGTGCTTACCAACAAACCTTTGCTCTTTGTTGTGCTTTATTTCCCCTCACAATTTAAAAAGATATCTTTTACTATTAGAATGCAACACACAAGCTACAGCAGATACGGCAATACATTCCCCAGCCTAGCCTACTCTATTAATTCAGTTTATTATTTATATTATTTATTTAAACATTACCTACTCACTTATTTATGCAGTTTATGGTGTAAAATAATGAAAAAAAGCTTTAAAAAAGCGTTTTCTTGCTTGGAATGGATTAAATGTTTTTCCATTATTTGTAACGGGAAAACATGATTCGGAATTCGAACGATTCACTTCTCGAACAGCCTTCTGGAACGGATTGTGGTCGAAAACCGAGGCTCCACTGTACTTCATACCCCACACCCTCCAACCCGCATGATGTGCGCCTCCCTTTCCGGTCGACATATTTCTAGTTTTAGCTGAGGTAGTGTTTACTTGCGCCGCAAACATTTTGATTGATTAAAAGACGTCTACGGCAGAAGACTAGGCCATACACACTTAACATGTAATAAAATCAGCAGAAAGACTGATGCTAATGCAATGAACGTAGGATGGCCAGATTTGGGTTTCTGAAAAAAAAATTTGGAGGGGGCGTGGTAATTTTTAAGGGGCGAGGTCTTTATTTTTTTTGGGGGGGGGTCATTTGTGTCATAGGTTATGACACAAATGACATGGTGTCTGTATACAATTGCATTTAGTGGCCCGAATAACACAAAACAACATATAATGGAGCCTCGGTTTTCGACCACAATCCGTTCCAGAAGGCTGTTTGAGAAGTGAATCGTTCGAATTCCGTATCATGTTTTACCATTACAAATAATGGTAACAAATTTAATCCGTTCCAAGCAAAAAACCCGCCTTTTTTAAGCATTCTTTCATTTGCGCATTTTTGTCCAATCGCGCAACAGCAGCGCACCGCCGAACGCGCAACCGTAGCGCGTCGCCGACCGCGCAACTGCACCGCGCTGGTCGCATTATTGTTACAGAGTCGTCGCTGAAATTTAGAAAATATTTTTAAAGTCCTTATGTACCTTGTTGCGTGTTGTGCGGGATGTCCGATGTTGAGCCAGGAACAACAAAGATGTGGAGTATAGAGTTGGTTCTTTATTGGCAAGATCTTGGGTTGTTTAATGGTGGCCAATGCACGAGGCACGGCAGCAGATGAAACAACAGCTTCCTTCTCCAGGTCAGCTTCTTTTATACTGCCCGGAAAACCGGGAATTTGTCACATGACCATTTGGTACCTGAGTGTGGGGGGGGCGTCACCCCCCTGTGTGTGTGCGTGTGTGTGTGTTCCTATGTGTGTGTGTCCATACAGTTATGTATGTGTGTTGTATTCATGTTCTGATTGAGCAGTTATGTTTATATACCGTAATTTTCGGACTATAAGTCGCTCCGGAGTATAAGTCGCATCAGCCATAAAATGCCCAAAAAAGTGAAAAAAAACATATATAAGTCGCTCCGGAGTATAAGTCGCATTTTGGGGGGCAATTTATTCGACAAAATCCAACACCAAGAACAGTCATGAACGAGCAACAACAGGCTAAACCAGGGGTGGGCAAACTTTTTGACTTGCGGGCCGAACTTGGTTCTAAATTTGGACCGGAGGGCCGAACCAGGAGCAGATGGATGTAGTGTTTGTTTGAAGTAATATAAACGACCTGTAAAGGTCATTGCATAAAAGGTTTTGGCCTTTAGTAGGTAGTAAAGCATGGATATTCCAAAAAGGTTTTTTGAAAACAAATGCATTTATTAACAGCATTAAAAAAAAAAAATTCACTAAAAAACTGCTATCAGTGATTCTCATAAAATACGACACTGTTATGATGAATAACAGTCTCCATCACTTCAGTGCCTGCAGGTCAGATTAATGAAAGATGTTTATCTTATGAGATCACATCAAACGGCAAACATTCTGACCAAATATATCATCTTGAAGAATCGGTGAAAGCATACATCCAAATGAAGTAATCAAAACGGCAACACGGTGAGGGGTATCTGAACATCAGAGCAGAGTTTTAACTCACAAACACCTGGTAACAGAGGTGAGGAAACGGGAAACACTTCCTTAAAGAAAGCCTTAAGAACTTTACAGGTTAAGATTAGTCGCAAACAGGTGGTGCATCAATGTCCTTGAGCATCCTGCATTGTTTGAAAATGAGAATGGTCGCTAGTTTCAATCCCTGCTATTTGTACAAATCATATTCAAAATGCATTTTTTTACAACAAACTTGAGAGCCTCCCCTTCATTTTCAGTGGGAACAGTGTTGTTGGTCTCCCTTTTTTGCTAGTGCGTCATAGTCTGGAGTAAAATTTGTTGTGGCAATTCTTAGGAGAGATCCGAGGTGTTGGTCCGTTTACCTAGATCTGTGACGGGTTGATGTTCATGTGGCTGAGCGTCACGTCGAGCCAAATTGGTCACTCTTTTTTAAACACTCGGCACTCAGTGTCCACCTTGCTTTTCCTTGGGCGACTCATTTTAATGGAAGGATTCCAGGGGGAGGTTTGTGGGTGGCTTTAGCGTAAAACTGTATCTGAAAGCTCAGCGCGCGAATTACAAGAATGCTGTCGTCACAGCCCACGCTCGAAATCCGGCACTGATACAAATAGAGCGCGAGTGCGCCATGTCCGTACTACTGAGTACGTACGTACACGCACTTGTGAGTGTGCACCGAGCTTTCTGACACGGCTTCCGGTAGTAAATGCGCAGGCGAGCGGATCCCCATCTACTGGGGAAACGCAGTCATTGCAGGCAAAATGACCAAAAAATAAAAGTGAAATAATACAATTTATTCAGGGTTGGCGGGCCGAATTAAACAGTCCCGTGGGCCGGATGTGGCCCGCGGACCGTAGTTTGCCCATCACTGGGTTAGACAATCTCATGTACGTTTAGATACTCCTATCTGTACAATTCTCTTTATTAGTTTACCGTAATTGTTGGACTATAAGTCGCGTTTTTTTTCATAGTTTGGGTGGGGGGGCGACTTATAATAAGGAGCGACTTATATGTGTTTTTTTTCAAAAGTTTTCAAAAAAAAAAAAAAAAAGTGAAACCGCGATAAACGAATCGCAATGTAGCAAGGGATTACTGTAATTTGAATTTCAAGTGACGTCAGCAGCGCGACGTCGCGTCAGGAGCAGCTCCGTCGAGTCAATCTTTGTCCTTTATGTAAACAACCGCCGCACTGCTGGCGCGACGTCGCGTCAGCAGCGCGACGTCGCGTCGTCAGCAGCGCGACGTCGCGTCGTCAGCAGCGCGACGTCGCGTCAGCAGCGCGACGTCGCGTCGTCAGCAGCGCGACGTCGCGTCGGTTGCGCGTCAGCAGCGCGACGTCGCGTCAGCAGCGCGGCGGTTGTTTACATAAAGGACTGATTGACTCGACGGAGCTCTCTTTCACTTCCGTGCATTGAAGTCGGGGGCCGGCGCTCGGCCGGGTGGCTGTCCGGGGACGGTGGATGGGGCTCGGACATGGCTTTTACGCACGCCCGGTCTTACTCTACGGAGGTCTCTTTCACCTCCGTGGATAGAAGTCGGGGGCCGGCGCTCGGCCGGGTGGCTGTCCGGGGACGGTGGATTGGGCTCGGTCATGGCTTTTACGCACGCCCGGTCTTATTCTATGGATCTTTCTTCCACCTCCGTGGCTGGAAGTCCACGCCGCCACACGCCTGTAAGTTTGTTTTGTTAAATAAAGAGCCGTTTACCAAACCCACGTCTTTCCTTGAACTTTGTTAACGCTACAATATAGTTATATAGTAGATCTGTGGAATAACGACGAAGCTGACGTCAGGGCGCACTCGCGGCGTTGTTGACAAAGGACGAGGAATTTGATCGATGGATTTAATGATTTAGAGTGCACAGATGGTTTGATAACATTATTGCTTATATAATAGTTATTTGATATATACCGTTTTTTTCCATGTATAATGCGCCCCCATGTATAATACGCACCCTAAAAATGGCATGTCAATGCTGGAAAAAAGCCTGTACCCATGTATAATACGCACCCAAATTTTGACTTTTTTTTTTTTTTTTTTTTAAGTCCCAATGATCATCACACACGCATCTGGGTGTGGTGAAATTTGTCCTCTGCATTTGACCCATCCCCGTGTGATTTTGATCCATCCCCTGGGGGAGAGGGGAGTAGTGAGCAGCAGCGGCGCCGTGCTCGGGAATCATTTGGTGATCTAACCCCCCAATTCCAACCCTTAATGCTGAGTGCCAAGCAGGGAGGCAATGGGTCCCATTTTTATAGTCTTTGGTATGGTCTTAACTAGGCTGGATGTATTTTTTTTGTTGGCGTTGATTTCTCCGACTGCCCATAAAGGCACCACCGCGATCAGTTAGGTTAAAATGAAAAGAGAGGAAAGTGAGGTGCGGACATGTGAAAAAGGCGGCTCTGTATGGGAGAGAAGTTGAAGAGGAATAAAAACACCCTTGGAAACCAAAACTTGCCCCTCGTCGTGACTCGGAGCCGCAACAAATGTTTCGGATTTGTGTAGGGTACATTGTGACAGCAAACGAGCAGGTGATCGAGCAAGCGTCTGATACGAGAGCATTGCGTTCGTATGGAGCGTGTTTGAAGTGAACAGCAGAGACGAAAGGAACAAGGCAAAGTGTTGTGAAATAAAATATTACCTGTAATACGTATTTTGTTATTTGCTGATTGTATGTATTAAACTATCACATTCATTGTCAGTCAAGAAGAGAAGAGGACTATTCGCATCGGATCCATAGTGCGCATGCGCAGTGATACTGCCTCCGTATGACGTCCAGTCCGCGATGGAGATTAAAAAACAAACAATATTTGACAATAACACAGGTTTCTGTTCCTGTCTTTGGTAATGTCCCCCTGTCTTTTTGTTCCACGTCTTTGTCGGTCAGTCCTGTTATTGGTTTTGTTAGAGAGTTATGTTAGTTTACCACAGTGGTTCCCAAAGTGGGCGGTACCGCCCCCCAGGGGGCGGTGGAAAGATCTGGGGGGGCGGTGAGGAAGAAAGGGGCGGTAGGGGGGCGGTAGGGGGGCGGCAGTCGATTTGTACACAACACGCCGCTCTGGCCCAGCCAGTTTTTGGTTACAAAAAAAAATCTCTGACTGCTATCAAGTGCTGTGGAACAAGGTCAAGGTTCATTGCCTTCCCAACATCATATTTAGTAGAACGGGGCTTCAGTGCAGTCACCTTGCTTCTTTCCAAGCAAAGAAACCGACTGAAAATTACTGACCGTGGGGATCTACGACTTCTTCTTAGTGAGTTCCAGCCTGATGTTGAGAAGCTTATGTCCCTGCACCAAGCACATCCATCCCATTAATATTACGTGTGAGACAATGAAGGTTACTGGTGGAATGTTTATTTACGATTCTATGTTGCTGAAACAGTTAAAACTGCTAAAAAATAAATTGGTTTACTAAATACTAAATTGGGTTTTATTTGTGAAATACACATTTGTGTTTAACCTTTCTCTTTTCAAATTGCAGCAAACCAAATATCAAGAAAGGTGTTTGTTTCCATATGTGCCTTGGGGGGGGGGGGGGGGGGCGCGCTAGGAATTCACTGGGGAGCCAAAGGGGGCGCCAGCCTGCAAAAGTTTGGGAACCACTGAATTAGACAAACACAATTGCCTTGATTTTCAGTGATGTACAGTAATCCCTCGCTACATCACGGTTTGTTTATCGCGGTTTCAATACATCGCGGATTTTTTTCCCAAATTGAAAAAAAGAATTAAAAGTCAAAATAAAACTTCTAAATTGAGGAATTATGGCACAAAACTTGCCCACACGCCAGCAGAAGGCAAGGAGTGCCCACACAATTGCAGTGCGTACACTTGTACCTTTTTAAAAAAAAAAAGGTTATTATAATAAGAGTTCTAAAAACATATTTACAGTGTTGTACCTTGTTATAGAAAATTGTTATAATAATAAGAGTTCTAAGAACATATTTACAGTATGTACACTTCTACCTTGTTATAAAAAAATGTATAATAATAAAAGTTGTTCTAAAAACATATTTACAGTTTGTGTTAAGAATTCTCCGTGTTATTTATGTTATTCAGCCATGCTTTGATTTGAGGTAGGGTGATTTATTTTGAAGGCGGTTTTCAGGCGATACCACTTCCTTTTTTACGTTCTTGTACATGTCGGTTACAGTGGTACAGGAGTCATTGGCGATGTAAGTGTGTCTCCTAACAAGAGAAATGAATGATCATATGTGTCTAACCTTTAGGACAATGTAGTATTGCTCCAAATGTTCGTTTAATTTCCTTTAGAGGTCCGTTTGCGCATGTTAGCACGATCGCGAATTAGCATCTTTCCGCTAACTCGTTAGCCTGCCCAGTACTTCTTCTTTGCTGCGGGCCAATAAAAACTGGACCGCGGGCCGCAGTTGGCCCGCGGGCCGTAGTTTGGACACCCCTGGGCTAAACGATACGTATGCTAACGTGACATAAACACAAACTAAGAGCTGAGAACGGCCCTGACGTAAAATTCAGAGTTATTAAAAAAACTATTACATAAATAACACGTTAATAAAACCATTTGTGTCACTCCAATTCATTAAATCCATCAATTGTCCTTTGTCAACAATGCGTGCGCGCCGCTGACGGCTCTTGCACTTCAAAATATTCCACAGGCCCATATAACGATATATAAATTACCGTTTGTTTTCATGTATAATGCGCAAAATTTAACTAATTTATTGTCCTAAAATCCGGGGTGCGCATTATACATGGGTACAATTTTTACATTTTTTAATTTTTTATTTTTTTGAAGAAAATCATGGTACAACAATTTTTGAAGAAAATCTTGTCACGGATGGAGTGTGGAAAGGAAGAGGGCGACCAAGTGCAGCTTGAACCAGGGTTCATTGGAGGAACTCAAAACACAGACTTGGTAAACCAGTGGTTCCCAAACTTTTGCAGGCTGGCGCCCCCTTTGGCTCCCCAGTGAATTCCTAGCGCCCCCCCCCCCCCCCCAAGGACCGGCATTTATATAAATAAATAATACATTTATAATATCATTACCATTACGTTGAATTAGTGGGAGCACTGAGTTTGTTTCTCAGAAACGAGCCGGTCCCATCTAGACGTAATCGGAGACAATGACACCCGAAGTGATTTAAGGTTTGTCTTTTATTGCAGGATGCTTGGTCTCCATGTGTTGAAGCAGTTTTGAATGCTTCACTGCCTGGTTAGTTAGCCTGTCGCCACATATTAGCTTTGCGGGCTCGACTGGGGAAACATGTCACGTGACCGGGACGAGTGTCTTGACCTGAATTAATTGATCGTCGATAAAAAAAAAAATTCTGTGCGGCTTGGCGCCCCGGTACCAAGTGACCCACGGACCGGTACCGGTCCGCGGCCCGGTGGTTGGGGACCACTGCCCTAACCAGCTCAACACAACACAACACGGCGCGTTCTGGCGAGTCCCCAATTTCATGTTGACTTGAACTCAAGATGATGTTGACCGCCAGAATGCGGTTTTTATTATAAGATAAAATTCTGAACATTACAAGCTTGAAATGACAAACCTGAGCTTCTGCTTTTGTAGTCTATGCTGTCGGATCTGACTGGGCCAGAGCGGCGTGTTGTGTACAAATCGACTGCCGCCCCCCTACCGCCCCCCTACCGCCCCTTTCTTCCTCACCGCCCCCCCAGATCTTTCCACCGCCCCCAGGGGGGCGGTACCGCCCACTTTGGGAACCACTGATCTAGGTCAACAACATCATCATCGCCTAGATGAAATACATCAGAACCTTTGGCCCATTGCATAGTTGTTGTCACACTTGCAATATCTACTTCCACCAAATGTTTCCTCACCCAGTTGCCGAAGTCGGGGGGGGAAACAGTGATGAGCGCGTTTTTAAGACGTTGCTGATAAGCACTCTCAGCCGCATCATCGAATGGGGTGCCACTGTGCACCCAGAATTCTTTTTCAAATCTTAATTGAATGGCGGTCTCATCACTTTTTATCTTTCCAGGTTTTGTCTCCTGAATTTGTTCTCTTTTCTCTTGTGAAGCTTTCAACCACATTCTAGCACAATTCAACTCTCTCTCTTTTCTTTTCTTTTTCAGTCCCTTTGTCGTTCTATCTACACTCTCCTCCAAAACATCAACCACCATCTTCCACACTTCAACTTTCAACTTCCCTTCTACTCCATACTTTTTCTTCCACTTTGGCATGTATTGCATACAATTAAGAAATTTACATGCCATGTACTTCTCATCTCCTTCAAGAGCTAGGGATTTACCGGGTTTGTTTCCCATCTTAATTTGGTATTTTGGGTTTATACAATTGTTTTATTTTTATTTTCTTTGAGGATCCTCAATGTAGGTTTAAATTGACCTTCCACCAAATTCTCTTTGCGGTCAATTTATCCTACCAGTCGCACACTCAACCACACAAGTTTCTTATCCCTGCCTACGCGAAGTCCTCTTTCTTTAAAAAAAAAAAAGAGAGCTGCTTCATCCGGAGAGGGGACTCTACAACACCCCTTCCTTCCCTGGGAACTAAGACAACAGTCCTGTTACCCAGCCCTGCCAACGCGAAGTTGTACCCCTTAGAACAGTGGTTGTCAAATGAGGGTACACGGAGGTACGTGAGATTTTACAAAAATATATAAAACAGTTTGAAAACCACTGCTCCAGAAGAGCCACTTCATCCGGAGGGGGACTCTACAACACCCCCTCCTTCCACAAGACTTAATATCTTCTGTCTTGCCTATTTTTTAAGTTTTCCCTGTGCACTTTTTTCACAACTACACAATCACACAATTTTAGGGCGTTAACTTAATTGTCCCCTGGTTCGTTGCACTGCCGGATCCCGTCAATCCACCTCTGTCAGACGAAGGCAGACCTAAGACGCTGGCCCAGCGAAGGATTTCCTTCCCAGGTCTTTCTTTACCAGGTCCTCCTAATAGACGCTGGCCCGTCGACGGTGTACAGCGCGTCGTCCTCCGTCAGCCAGATGGCGGGTATGAGGGTCCCGGGTTTCGGCACCAAAATGTTAGGGTAGTGCTCACTCTAACATATTTTGCAAGAACCACACTGGAGACAAGTTAGTCGTTTCAGACACCTGCAGGCGGAGAGTTCACTCGTCGCTGTGCTTACAGCGATGGTCGAATGAAGTCTGAAGTCAGGCCTCATCAGGTACATATTTATTGAGAAGAAACACAGTGGGGTTGAAAGTGGAAGTGTGGGAACACGGGATGGGGTGAAGCCGCTCCCCTGCTGATCAAAGCATAGCAGGGGGCCTTTTACGACTTTGTGGAAACAAAGCAATTTTGATTGCTTCCTCTGCAGCTAGTCAATCAGATGAAAAGATCTTAGCACTTTGGTCTACTACTTTTGGTAAGACAGGACAAGCTAGGTAAATTATTACAGGTTACATTCCAACATAATCATACGATGAAGATATTCTGCAAACCCTAACAGCATCCTTCAAAATAAAACTCTCAATATACAGAGCACATATACTAACAATAACAAATGGAGTTAGTTGGCATTGTGGTCCTCTCGGCTCATCTCACGAGGTTCGACAACCGAAATTTCGTCCAACATCCGAAGCAAAAAAATCTCAAATTTTTTGTTAGAATACCGATTTGTTCGAGAACCGGGACGTTCGAAAACCGAGGCTCCACTGTATGTACAATAACAAAAACATATTTACACTAACAAAAACATATGTGTACACTGACACTTTTGAATTTTATAGTGGTACACTAAGTAAAAAAAGACAAAATAAATACGGCAATCGGTGTAGAATTTGAAGTAAAAAAAAGGGCTCCTCTTCAGTCCTCCTCTTGCGAGGTGCGTTGGCACCTTTATTTGCCACAGACACGTAATTGCCCGCTTTGCATGTCAAGCACTCAACTTCATAAGGATCACGACCCTGCACGGGACTTTTTTGATTCAACTCCTTCGTGAACGTGCATTTTTGTTTCGGCATTGCTTGTAAACACTCGGTGTAGACTGGCCAGCCCACCCTACTTCGTAGCAAAGTGACTAGATTTGAGGAGAACGGAGTGACTTAGGAGACCCCGTGAACGACCCAGGACGCGCTGGAGAGACTATGTCTCTCAGCTGGCCTGGGAACGCCTTGGGATCCCCTGGGATGAACTGGATGAAGTGGCTGGGGAGAGGGAAGTCTGGGAGTCCCTCCTAAAGCAGCTGCCCCCGCGACCCGACCCTGGATAAGCGGAAGAAAATGGATGGATGGATGGATGGATGGATGGATGGATGGATGGATGGATGGATGGATGGATGGATGGATGGATGGATGGGAGTGACTTATTTGCGAACGATACAGAAAAACCTGGAATTGAGTGAAATGGAACGGAGTGGCAATTCTATTGACATAAAAAAAGTGGACACCTTCTCATATTTCCGAGGATGCGACGGAGAAAGCGGAGAGGGGGCACTATCACGGAATTTACAATGACTTCTGTCTTCGTTCGGGCGCATGAGAATTTTTGAGCTGATGGGGAGTCTGTGAAAATCTTCCTTAACAAGCCAGATGTGCAGTCCATTGACCTGTAGCTTTCATGGTGCTACCTTCTGCTGCAGTGATGGCTACACTTTCGGATTTGGTCATAAAGAAATCCGTGACTTTGGATGATGCGCTCTCGCCCCTCGCTGCTTTAGTGTGCTTGGCTGAATTGATGTGTGCCTGCAAGTCATTGGCACCTTTATTTGCCACAGACACGTAAGTGCCACCTTACACGTTATGCACTCAGCGTCATACGCATCACGACCCTGGTGAAAGCACGCATAACATTTTTTAATTCTTTCGTAAACGTGCACGTTCGTTTTGGCATTGGTTGTATACACTCGCTGGCAAGCACTTGCCTACTTCCTCCTCATACACACATGCATGCACGCACGCACGCACACACACACACACACACACACACACACACACACACACACACACACACACACACACACACACACACACACACACACACACACACACACACACACACACACACACACACACACACACACACACACAATCAGCAAGGTGGCTAGATTTGAGGAGAAGGCCATGACTTATTTGCTAACGATTACAGAGAAACCTGGAATAGAGTGAAATGGAACGGAGTGGCAATTTTATTGACAATGTACTGTATATGTGAGTCAGTCGAACAAAATCCCGGGCAATTTTTGAAATTCCTCCCGGACATATTTTTGGGGCTGAAAAGTAGGACATGTCCGGGGAAAAGAGGATGTCCGGTCACCCTAGTAAACAAACACTGCAGTCAAGATACGAAGTAAGCTAATGCCAGCATTAGCGAGAAGCTAACGAACGCATTTTACACATTATTGTGTTCGCCAAGAATAAAACAGCACCTTCGATGCAATTCATCTGATACAACTACTCAAAATACACCCACAAGAAGTGAAAACAGAGCACAGCTCCCAAATCAGCAGAAAGACTTACGCTAATGCTATGAGAACAAGTGCAGACACACGCAATATTATTTAAGTCAAATACAGTTTATTATTTTCGTGTCATCTCAAGCTTACCGCTTTACTGTGTCAGTCGTTTCCATAGATTGAAGGAACTGAACCATCAACGAAACGAAGTCTTTCGGCGAATCCTTCTCTATACTGACAAAAGAGTTCTGACCTTAACACCATCATTCCACAACATCTGGTGGAAAAACTGGAACACCTGGGCTTCAGCACCCCCCTTCGGAACTGGCTGCTAGACTTCCTCACCAACAGACCTCAGTCAGTCCGGGTCGGACAGAACACCTCAGATGTCATCACCCTCAGCACAGGCTCCCCTCAGGGCTGCGTCCTGAGCCCCCTGCTGTTCACCCTGATGACACACGACTGCGCCCCCAGGTTCACCACCAATCACATCGTGAAGTTTGCAGACGACACAACGGTGGTGGGCCTCTTCAGGGACAACAACGACCTGGACTACAGAGAGGAGGTGGAGCAGTTGGTGGGCTGGTGCAGAGAAAACAGCCTGATCCTGAATGTGGAGAAGACGAAGGAGATCATCGTCGACTTCAGGAAGAACCAGCCTCACCACGCTCCACTGATCATCAACAGCTCAGCTGTGGAGGTGGTCAGCAGCACTAAATTCCTGGGAGTCCACATCACAGACGACCTCACCTGGACTGTGAACACCACAACACTGGTCAAGAGGGCACAGAAGCGCTTGTACTTCCTGCGGAGGATGAGGAGAGCCCACCTGCCCCCACCCATCATGAGGACGTTCTACCGAAGCACCATAGAGAGCATTCTGACAAGCTGTCTCTCGGTGTGGTGTGGAGGTTGCAGCGCCTCCGATTGGAAGAACCTGAGGAGAGTGGTGAGGACAGCAGAGAGGATCATCGGGGCTCCTCTTCCCTCCATTCAGGACTTGTCATCCCAGCGCTGCGTGTCCCGAGCCCGAAATATTATCAGTGACCCATCACACCCCCACCATGGACTGTTCTCCCTGCTGCCCTCTGGGAAGAGGTTTCGCAGCATCCGCTGCAGGTCCACCAGGTTCTGCAATAGTTTTTTCCCTGCTGTCGTCAGACTGTTGAACATTCAAACGTAGCATTCCTCTGCACACTTGTAAATACTGCTTTTGTCTCCTGCACTGTTTACATACTTTATCACTGCTGCACTTTGTACTTTATAATTATCTTATTTCATATTTTTATATAGAATGTCACTTTTTAACCAGCCGAAATACCTCTACATTGTTGAAAGCCGTATGCAACGAAATTTCGTTTTGTACACACCTAGTGTTGACAAAATGACAATAAAGTTCTGTCTAAGTCTAAGTCTAAGTCTGATACACGAGTCCTTGAACAAGCAGGACTTTGCCCACAGACGTGTGAACACTGCTTGAAAAATGAAATTTGACCAGGCACTTCTTTGAGATGCTGATGTTGGGGGATGGTGCAATAATTTATGTGGATTGATGCAGCCAACAATGGACATTTTGATCTCTCCACTTTGGCATCCTTGAGTTGTTTGGACTCCAAAAGTCTTTCCGAGTAATAAATATGGCGGATTTGCGAAACCGTTTGGCAACACCCATTACCTTGTTTGGTTTGTCCCGCCCCAACGGATGTGATGTAATACAGTGGTCCCCAACCACCGGGCCGCGGACCGGTACCGGTCCGTGGGTCACTTGGTACCGGGCCGCCAAGCCACACAGAAAAAAACAAAAACAAAAACGTTTTAATCGACGATCAATTAATTCAGGTCAAGACGCTCGTCCCGGTCACGTGACATGTTTCCCCAGTCGAGCCCGCAAAGCTAGCAAAAATGAGTAAGTATTTATTTTGAAAAATATAAAAAAATTGGCGATTCTCTCCCAATTACATCCGTCGGTTCAGGTCAAGACGCTCGTCTCGGTCACGTGACATGTGACCTCAGTTGAGCCCGCGAAGCAAGCAAAAATGAGCAAGAAACAGAGATGTTTGGAAAGCTTCTTCGGAAAGGGAAAAAAGCCCAATGAGGAGACGTAAGAAGAAGAGGCTACGACTTCTAAGAAAAGGAAAGCTGCATTTAAAAGACTATGACGCGCCAAGCCCACTCTGCATAATATGTGGCGACAGGCTAGCTAACGAGGCAATGAAGCCCTCAAAACTGCTTCGGCACATGGAGACCAAGCATCCTGCATTAAAAGACAAACCTTAACCACTTCGGGTGTCATTGTCTCCGATTACGCCTAGATGGGACTGTCTCGTTTCTGAGAAACAAGCTCAGTGCTCCCACTAATTCAATGTAATGGTGAGTTTTATTTTAATGTCGTTTATACTTGTTTTTATGCCAGTCGTATCATTTTATTTCATCGTATTCATATATTTATTATAAATGTATTATTTATTTATATAAATGTATTATTTAGTTATATAAATCTATTATTTATTTATATAAAGGCCGGTCCGCGAAAATATTTCTGACACGTAACCGGTCCGTGGCGCAAAAAAGGTTGGGGATCACTGATGTAATAGATACAAATATGTAGTAGAAAATGGAGAAATGAACTTGAGTGAACTGAGCCCCCAAGCAGATCATAAAAGTATCTCTGCAACACCTGGAGGGATACATTACGCTTTTCTACAATCTGGGAGACTCCAAGTGCACAGAATAATAAATATAAAAGCAAAAAAAGTGGATTTTCTATGATAGGTCTCTTTTAAAACTTACTGTAGTTCGTTGCATTCTATTAGTTCACACTCGATGGCAAAAAAATCATATATGCCCTTTAAAGAGGAATTTTGTGAAAATAAATGTTTGCAATCTCTGCTGTAGAAAATTAGCTAATTTGGGACTGATTTTTTCGGGAAAATGTACTAAGAAGTAAAGTATTAGTTTTTGTGAGTCACATAAAGTAAGGTGCTTTGCCTTTGGTCTGGCTCCAGTCTTGGGTTTGACACCAGTTCTTTAACGGAAGGGTACCAACAATTTTACCTACATTGTGAATTGTTGCAATCATAAGCATTCCGCTTGAGAACTGATGTGTTTTTGTGAGATGTATGAAAGACAGAGAAAGACAAAGAGAAACTATAATATAGTGTGAATGTGCAGGCATACAGTTATAATAAAATGTGTGGTGGGGGAGGGGTGCAGGGCCTATCAACTGTATGTGTGTTGAAGCTCAGAAACAGGCTGATGTAGAAGAAGGGTGAGGCAGCTGGGGCCTCCTATGCAGGTCTTCAATTTTCCCCCCAGTCCAGCCAGTGAAGTGTATAATTACTATGGGGGTTACCATGGGTGTGCAAATACAAACGCAGATGGCAGCATCACACATACATGCGTATAAATCTCACCCATTACACACACACACACACGCACACACACGCGCAAGCACACACACACGCACACACACGCGCACACACACACACACACACACACACACACACACACACACACACACACATGCAGGCCTACCTTAATTTCCTCACACACACCTTAACCACACAAAATACTACAACCCCTAGGTCACACACCTTCCTCTAACAGCCCCCCCACACAAATAGATTTCCTCGAACTAAATGTCAGCTTTCCTCTTCTTCTTCCCCCAACTTGCACTTTATCCAGTTTGATCATGTTGCCCAGAGGTGGCTTCGTATCCATGATCCACATCCAGTCGCACTATGACATTCCTACAGACCTACTTGGGAATCATTCAGAGCATGAACATACAGTATATCTTCTCTTAATGTCCACTCCTTTTTACAACTGTAGTACATGTAGAATCTTTGCTTTGTCATCTATGAGTGTGACAACAAAGAAAAATGACACATTCATGAGTTAATACCAATTGGTTTACCACTTGTAACCAGGCAAGAGCCTCCGACGGTGCCAACAGGGTAACTGCAGGGTCATCAGCCGGGAGCCACCCTTCATTAATGTTTCGCTCCATTAATCCCAGAACATCTCACGGTGGTGGAGCAATGCCAGGGACGTCTCCACCCCCTGCAGCCACCCTTAGGACCCCTCTTTCTCCCACAACCTGTCCTTCCTACGCAACCACAACCAGAAGCTGGCTCTTTCCGCCTCTTCTGCCAGGTCCCTACATGCCATGTTCAGCTTGTCCCAGACACTCCAATCTTCCTGAGGAGGCGCTGGATGGATTTTCCAACGAAACCCCTGCAGCCAACCTCCGCAGGCTAGATAGTTGTAGACCATCCAGCTTCTCGGCACTCGGCTACTAGATCGGTGAATTTATCCCTCTTTCTTTCAGAGGCATCCCCCATTCCTACCTCCCAGGGGACAGTCAGCTCTGCCAGGATTGCAGTCTTAAGAGAGAGAGGTGGTGACAATCTCTGGTGGGAACTTGAGCTGCCATTCAAGATCCACTCTTAAGTTCCAGCTCCATCCAGGTGTTAGCAGTGGTGATCTCTTTCTCTGGCTGATGGTCTGAGAACCAGTCCCTTGTCCAAAAAAGTGGATGAACATCCTTGTCTTGGAAGGAGGGTGTTTGGCTGCATCCATTCTCTGCACTTTCCGCCGAACCAGATCGTGCCGCCACCTATACCTACCCTGTGCCAGTGCCATCTTGCAACTGGACAGGATATGTTGCAGGCTTGGGTTTGGGGCATTGCAGAGCTGGCAGCTTTCCTCTGAGCCATACCACTGGCTCAAAAACAAATCTTAAAACTCCTTTGTCAAACAGCATTGCCACTGTGGTCGGCTGCCATACCACTGGCTCAGATTGCTTGGGGCGGGGAGAGTGTCATACGTGGCCCGAATGAGGAAAGTCAGCCTTCCTTGAGGCATCTTCCACAAGTCGGACCACTTGATGGTCCTGTTTATCACTCCTTTCCAAGTCGTCCATCGTCCTTCCCGTGGCTGGCTGAGTGCAAATTGATGTTTGTCATGATGTCAAATACATTGAAAATAAAGGAGCAGAAGAAATCACTCTAAAAGAGTCACAAAAAATCTGTTCCTTCATGAGCATTGGGCTACATATTTTCATCAACATTTCTTCTGTCTTCTTTGCCCAGGCATCTTAGAAAGTGTGTTTTTGGGTGCCTTATCCAGTCCTGGTATTTGTCAGCTGTGATGCTTTAGCTGAGAGGTTACTGCAAGCAACCATTGTATCCTGGGGGTACATTTGGTCATGCGCAAGGTGATCGTGTACTTTCCATCTCCTGGCTGAAAGTTGGAATTGGGGGGTTAGATCACCAAATGATTCCCGAGTGCGGCACCGCTGCTGCTCACTGCTCCCCTCTCCCCCAGGGGATGGATCAAAATCACATGGGGATGGGTTAAATGCAGAGGACAAATTTCACCAGACCCAGATGTGTGTGTGACGATCATCGGGACTTTAACTTAACTTAAAAAAAACTCCTCCATAGGATTGAGGAAAGGGCAGTAAGTAGCAAGGGAAAGAGACATCATCAAGCTGTGACTGCACATCCATGGTGGAATCCCATATTGTCCTTTCTCTCTCAAGTACCAGTGTACCATACAGCAACTATTAACTCGAAAGTACCAAGAAATCCTTGTCGAGCAAGTCCTCTGAGGTAACCGTCCTTTAAACTGATGTGTATCAGTTACATGCAACAGTTTTGTTTTTGTTGAAGAAGTGATGAGGCGTAATATTTAATTTCTGAGGATGTTAGTCTTATTTTTGCTCTTTTGGAAACATGTTTGTCGAGCTAGCTAATGTGATTTGTGTGTACATATATGTGTGTACTTATGTACACATGTCCGTTTTAGGGTAAACGATTATTTTACATATTTTTATTTATTTGTGTGTTTGTTTTAGTTTTATTGGTCTGTTTGTTTGTTTGTTTGTTTGTTTGTTTGTTTGTTTGTTTGTTTATCGCAAAAATCATGTCTGTGCCCTTACGGCAGTGCTTCTCAATTATTTTCTGTGATGCCCCCCCCTAGGGAGAAGAAAACATTTCGCGCCCCCCATGCTTGTACCCTTATTAACATTAAAGAAAACAAAAAATAAATAAAAAAGAAAGAAAGATCAACTCCGTGAGTCGTCACCTTATCGTGGTGGAGGGATTTGCGTGCCCCTATGATCATAGGAGCCATGTTGTCTGGGGCTTCATGCCCCTGGTATGGTCACCCATGGCAAACGGGTCTTAGGTGAGGGGCCAGACAAAGCACGGCTCACACATGCCCCTTATGAAGAAAAACATAAATGGATTGCGTTTTCCCTCGCCCGGACGCGGGTCACCGGGGCCCCCCTCTGGAACCAGGCCTGGAGGCGGAGCTCGAAGGCGAGCGTCTGGTGGCCAGGCCTTCGCCCATGGGGCCCGGCCGGGCACAGCCCGAAAAGGAAACGTGGGTCCCCCTTCCCATGGGCTCACCATCTGTGGGAGGGGCCAAAGGGGTCGGGTGCAGTGTAAGCTGGGCGGCAGCCAAAGGCAGGGACCTTGGCGGTCCGATCCCCGGCTGCAGAAGCTGGCTCTTGGGACATGGAATGTCACCTCTCTGGCTAAAAAGGAGCCCGAGCTGGTGTGCGAGGCAGAAAGGTTCCGACTAGACATAGTCGGACTTGCCTCCACACACAGTTTGTAACGTTAACAGTGATGCTACTTGGTGGAGGACTGCGGATGACTCATGAGCCTGACCCAGAGGTCACCTCGACGCCTATGTTGGGGATGCAGCTGCGGCCTATTTTAAATCAAATACAGGATATTGCATGGAAATTAAAACTGCGATGACGCATGCACACCTGACCTCGGAGGTCATCTTGAGGGCTGGCCGGATGCACCTGCAGTCTATTTTAGAAGCATATGAGTCATATTGGCTCCCGGTCCATTTAAGATGTGACTTCAAGGTTCTTCTATTAACCTATAAATCATTGCATGGCTTAGCGCCTTCGTATCTCGTCGACCTAGTTGTTCCTTATGCTCCGTCTCGTAACCTTCGTTCGCAAAACGCTACCCTTTTAGCGACACCGAGGGCCAAGAAAGTGTCTGCAGGGTCTAGAGCATTTTCTATCCGGGCTCCAGAGCTTTGGAATGCCCTCCCAATGGATATTAGGACTGCTACCTCAGTAGAAACATTTAACACACGTTTAAAGACACATTTCTATGACATGGCCTTTAACTAACTTGGAGTGGCCGATTCGGCCGGAGTTTGTTTTGTTTTCTCTCCCCCCCCCCCTCCCCGGCCGGGGAGGTGGTTAGGTGGCACCCAAGCTGACAGCGGCTATCTGGATTCTTGTGGGCTAATTCAGGTTGGGGGAACTGCAGCTCAACCTCCACAGCCAGGATAGCAGAGGGCTCCTCTGGCAGCCCTTCGCTCTGACTTGGACATCCACTTTTGATTTTCATATTATGTATTATTTGTGCCCTCTCTGCATCCATTACAACCTGGTGATCCTGAAAGGGGGATCCTTCCATCTGTGGTCCCTTCTCAAGGTTTCTCATTTTCCCCGGGCAGGGGTTTTGAGTTTTTCCTTGCCCTTTTGGGAGCTTAAGATCAGGGGATGCTTTGAGAATAATTGTCAATTTTTGTCTATGTGAAGCCCTTTGAGACTGCTTGTGATTTAGGGCTATACAAATAAACTTGACTTGACTTGACTTGATATGAGAACAACATATGACCTAATGGAAAAAAACAGTATGTGACTTAACACACGTACGGCAAGGTATAAAAGGTTCGTTCCGAACAAGAGCAGCGCTCTCCCCATCAGGACGATGGCCCTGCCGCTGCTGCCCAGAGCAAAGAACGCCTTCAGACGAAGATAGCTTTTTCATTCTTTTTGAGATCAGACCAAAATTGACTAAGATGAATTTCTAGTGTCTTCGAATTGGACTTTGTCAAATTTTAAGCTTCGAGATAGTTAAGGGTAAAGCGGCTCCTGAGGCAGCAAGAGGGAGACGCCATATTAGGGCGTTTGCTTTTTTCCCCCCTTATGAAGAAAAACTTATATGGAATCAGATTTCCCTCGCCCGGACGCGGGTCACCGGGGCCCCCCTCTGGAGCCAGGCCTGGAGGTGGGGCTCGAAGGCGAGAGTCTGGTGGCCGGGCCTTCGACCATGGGCGGGCACAACCCGAAAAGGAAACGTGGGTCCCACTTTCCATGGGCTCACCACCTGTGGGAGGGGCCAAAGGGGTCGGGTGCATTGTGAGCTGGGCGGCGGCCAAAGGCAGGGACCTTGGCGGGACTCCATCGTTCTACTGGGTGACTTCAATGCTCACGTGGGCAATGACAGTGAGACCTGGAAGGGTGTGTTTGGGAGGAACGCCCCCCCCCCCGATCTGAACCCGAGCGGTGTTCTATTATTGGACTTCTGTGCTCGACACGGATTTTCTATAATGAAAACCATGTTCAAACATAAGGGTGTCCATGTGTGCACTTGGCACCAGGACACCCTAGGCCGCAGTTCGATGATCGACTCTGTAGTCATGTCATCGGATTTGCGGCCGCATGTTTTGGACACTCGGGCGAAGAGAGGGGCAGAGCTGTCAACTGATGTGTTTGTCCTTGTCTGTTATTTACCATTTTTTGTAATTCTGGCACTTGTTTTATTCTTGCACTTGTATTATTCGTGCACTCATATGCACTGCTGTGACAAGGGAATTTCCCCGCTGTGGGATGAATAAAGTTCTATCATCATCACCCGGTGGTGGGTTGGCTCCGATGGTGGGGGAAGATGCCGGTCCGACCTGGCAGACCCAAACACTCTGTGAGGGTCTGCTGGAAACGTCTGGCAGAATCCCTTGTCAGGAAGAGCTTCAACTCCCACCTCAGGCAGAGCTTTTCCCACGTCCCGTGGCAGGCGGGGGACATTGAGTCCGAGAGGACCATGTTCCGCGCCTCCATTGTTGAGGCGGCCAACCGGAGCCGTGGCCGTAAGATCGTTGGTGCCTGTCGTGGCGGCAATCCCCGAACCCGCTGGTGGACACCGGCGGTAAGGGATGCCGTCAAGCTGAAGAAGGAGTCCTATCGGGCCGTTTTGGCCTGCGGGACTCCGGAGGCAGCTGACAGATACCGGATGGCCAAGCGGAACGCGGCTTCGGCGGTTGCTGAGGCAAAAAGTTTGGCGAGGCAATGGAGAATGACTTCCGGACGGCTTTGAGGAAATTCTGGTCCACCATCCGGCGTCTCAGGAGGGGGAAGCAGTACAACGTCAACACTGTTTACAGTGGAGATGGCGTGCTGCTGACCTCGACTCGGGACGTTGTGAGTCGGTGGGGAGAATACTTCGAAGACCTCCTCAATTCCACCTACACGCCTTCCATTGTGGAAGCAGGGCCTGGAGACTCTGAGGCAGACTCTCCAATCTCTGGGGTCGAAGTCACTGAGGTAGTTAAAAAAACTCCTCGGTGGCAAGGCCCCGGGGGTGGATGAGATCCGCCCGGAGTTCTTAAAGGCTCTGGATGTTGTGGGGCTGTCATGGCTGACACGCCTCTACAACATTGCGTGGACATCGGGGACAGTGCCTCTGGCTTGGCAGACTGGGATGGTGGTTCCCTTCTTTAAGAAGGGGGACCGGAGGGTGTGTTCCAATTACAGGGGAATCACACTCCTCAGCCTCCCTGGTAAGGTCTATTCATGGGTGCTGGAGAGGGTTAGGGTTAGAAGGAGAAGGCGTTCGACTGTGTCCGTCGGGAGGTTCTGTGGAGGGTGCTTCGGGAGTACCGGGTGCCGAGCCAACTGATAAGGGCGGTTCGGTCCCTGTATCACCGATGCCAGAGTTTGGTCCACATTTCCGGCAGTAAGTGGGATTCGTTCCCAGTGAGGGTTGGACTCCGCCAAGGCTGCCCTTTGTCACCGATTCCGTTCATAATTTTTATGGACAGAATTTCTAGGCGCAGCCGAGGCGTTGAGGGGGTCCGGTTTAGGGACCTCAGCATCGCGTCTCTGCTTTTTGCAGATGACGCGGTGCTGTTGGCTTCTTCAGGCCGTGATCTCCAGCTCTCACTGGAGCGGTTCGCAGCCGAGTGTGAAGCGGTCGGGATGAGGGTCAGCACCTCCAAATCCGAGTCCATGGTCCTCGATCGGAAAAAGGTGGAATGCCCTCTCTGGATCGGGGATGAGATCCTGCCCCAAGTGGAGGAGTTCAAGTATCTTGGGGTCTTGTTCACGAGTGAGAGGAGGATGGAGCGCGAGATTGACAGGCGGATCGGTGCAGCGTGGGCAGTAATGCGGACTCTTTACCGGTTCGTCGTGGTAAAGAAAGAGCTGAGCCAAAAGGCAAAGCTCTCAATTTACCGGTCGATTTACGCTCCTACCCTCACCTATGGTCACGAGCTATGGGTCGTGACCGAAAGAACGAGATCCCGGATACAAGCGGCCGAAATGAGTTTTCGCCGCAGGATGTCCGGGCTCTCCCTTAGAGATAGGGTGAGAAGCTCGGTCATCCGGGAGAGACTCGGAGTAGAGTCGCTACTCCTCCACGTTGAGATGAGCCAGATGAGGTGGCTCGGGCATCTCATCAGGATGCCTCCTGGACGCCTCCCTGGGGAGGTGTTCCGGGCATGTCCCACCGGTAGGAGACCCCGGGGACGACCCAGGATGCGCTGAAGAGACTATGTCTCTCAGCTGGCCTGGGAATGCTTTGGGATCCCCCGGGATGAGCTGGATGAAGTGGCTGGGGAGAGAGAAGTCTGGGAGTCCCTCCAAAAGCTGCTGCCCCGTGACCCGATCCCGGATAAGCGGAAGAAAATGGATGGATGGATGGATGGATGGATGGATGGATGGAAAGATCAACTTACAATAAAGAATAACTTTATTAATAACATTGTTTTTTAGTCTGTAACAGAACAGATTCAAAGTGCATCACTTTGTCTGAAATTAAAAAATAAATTATAATTATTTAAACTATAAACCTTCTTGACCAACTGCCATTTTATGCTGAAAAAAATACAATAAAATAATAATAAACATGCATAATATTAAATTAAATAAAAGCAAAAAATAATATTAAATTCAAAGTAATCAGCAACATTAACTCAGGAGCACAATATATAAAACATTTTAACCTACAAAACAAAAATGAATACAACAATTTGTGCTGGGTTTTTTTCAATCAAAATGAGGCAGCATGACGGGGACGATATCCACGCCTGCAGGTAGTATCAGCTCTTCTGCAATGGTGGGTTCTTTTTTGCACTGAGCAATTTTGTACGCTACTTTATATGATGCTAACAGTGCTTACTGATTCACTGAAGTAGCATTCACAAAGTGGGATGATTGTTTTCAATATTCAGCCCGTTTTCGCTGAAAAACCTCAAGCATCTTATCAGCGTGATTGGGGTGCAATGACTTTAAGTGCCGCCTTAATTTATTAGACTTCATACTGTCCGCTGCCAACATTGTTAGGCACAGTTAATGCACCGGTATTTCCTCATCTCCCATCGTATTCACACTGAAGCCCAGCGCTCCGTACGCTTCGTCATATTTCCTTGTCTTAGCTTTCATGTGACTCTCTCTCTATTATCTCCGTCTCTCTCCACCGTTCTTTTCAACCCTGTTAAATATTTTTCCATGGTGTCCCACTGCACTTTTTATCGCCTGCTCTGTGCTGTGTGTGCGTATGTTCCGTGCGCGCTACATGTAGAGCGAATACCGTATTGGCCCGAATATAAGACGTCCCTGATTATAAGACGACTCCCTCTTTTTCAAGACTCAAGTTTGAAAAAATACTTTTTGAACACCAAATTAAATTTTTATACAGAAAATAATTACAGTACATCTGAAACAAATGATTATAACAATATATTCAAGAGAAAAAGCATGTTATTTTGCCTCATTCAAATCATGCAAAAATTGTCTATCACATCTTAATATCTGAACATTTAAATATGTAAACTAAAGTGCAATCACATTTGTAAATGAATGGCTTCTGGTTTTTGAAATGTAAATAAACCAATCTACTGTGATAAAACAACAAAATTGCAATAACTGCATTAACCATCAAAGTGAAGTCTAACTGTAACTGTAGTCTTGAAACAAATCTGAATAAGGAAAAACATTGCAATAAAATAATGCAAACTGGTTTAAACTTGAGAGTAGCTGAGATCTGTCATGATAGAACATTACTCCTCACCAACATCCTCTGCCTCGCTGTGCTCAGTGTCTTTGTCCTCACATTTTCCGTTATCTCTTCTCCTATTTTCTTCTCTATTCTTTCTTACCGCTATTTTTTATTTTTCTTCTTCGTGCTACCGCTATTTTTATTTTTATTCTTCGTGACAGGGGTTCGCGTTGGCCTGGGGAGTTAAGTTCAGCATTCGCTTTAAAGATATCTGTCGCCATCTAGCGTTGTGAATGGATATAATGTCTAGACCCCGAATGTAAGACGACCCCCACTTTTTCAGTCTTATTTCAATGCAAAAAAACACCGTCTTATATTCGGGCCAATACGGTACTCCTTGTGCACAATCTTACAGTGGTACCGCCACTCCCACCTACTGCAGTGGATGTCTAATTAGCCTTTAATCTAGTACAGCCAACAGAAAAGCATGTTCCCTGGTGTCATACGCGCCCCCCTTGGCGCGCCCCACTATTTGAGAAGGTCTGCCTTACGGGAACTTTATCCGATGGTCAATGTGCCTCACGATCAGTTAAATGAGTGTGATGGGTCTGTTGGAGAGAGAGTGTACAGGCAAAGGAGGCTACAGTGGTGCAAATTGGTAGAATTTCTGAAACTTTGATTTCACTTTTCACAATGTTATGAAGGTCAGGAACTCCTTTATTTTATTATTATATTTATTATTATTATATTTATCTCTGAATGCCATGCACTGTCTTTCTTGCTGCTACATTACTGATATGTATGTTGTGCACTTTGAGTTATTTTAGTACTTGTTGCTAAACTCTCATCACGGTCACTTTTACCTGATTAATGTCTCTGCAGTCTTAGGTTGGAATTAGCATTAAGTTAGCTCTCTTTGGACAGTACTGTTACTTCGTGTCCATGTCTTGACTGTGCGATAGTGAGGAATGTAATTTCGATTCATTTGCATGTCTGGTGGGTGTGAAAGATTTGACAATAAAACAGACTTTGATTTTCACATGCCAACACAATGTTTATAAAGATTGTTTTAACAAAAATGTACATTTGTTGAAAGAAATTCACACTAATTGTACCATGTGTTTGAAAATTTTCTGGAGGACTGGAGGGAGAGAATTCCTTAATGGTAGCTCCGAAGCAGGTGGAGTTTGGCACAGGTAAGTTACTATTTTACATCAAATTGGATAATGTCCTTCAGCTCTAGCCCTCACTGTTCAGTCTGTAAAGATGAACTAATTCACATGCTTTTGGTTCGTGTACAATTTCCCATGCTGGAAGCATAAAGAAATTGCAAAAAGACAATGTGTTTTGATACTGAAAAAGATGCACCTTCACAGAAAAGAGTGATGAAAAGCCCTGGAAGAAGAAAAGAATGGTTAGGCAGACGGCCATTTCCACCTATGCATTCTTCTCTCCTGCTGCACAACAATACATTTCATACATATCAGCAATTGATTGAAACACAGGTTCTTGATAATGTTTGGATGTTGTGGAGAGAAGGTACATTTGGGTGAGGTCCTGCAAAAACCTGCGAATAAATTCAGAGCCTGGCAATGAACTATGTGCGTTGCTGTGTAGCTGTCCTTCTGTCTGCTTGCGTGTACTTTGGCAAGTTAAGTGCAGACCGTTTGCCTATTCCTAGGTTAGACAAAAAAATTGTCAGAATTCTCAGCCCTTCTCCTTTGTGCAGCTGAATTTCAAGTAGCTACATTAAACATTTTTATTCATGTAAATTTATTTTTGTTTATACTCGAATTCATACACAATTTTTAAAATGACTCAATAGTCAAAGTTTAGCTTCATGTTTGCTCATGCTGTTTGTGTTTACAACTAAGTTACTCTTTTTTTGGCATTTGATAGCGGTTGGCAACTCTGGCAACTCGAAACTGAAGTGGCGACGTAAAACATCGTCTCTGATCGGCTGTGACACGCATGTGACCACATTTTTCTTCTTTGTTTTTCTTTTGCACCCATAGTGTTACATTAGCGCTATTGACTCGATTATGTGCATTGCAACCAGCCACCATCATGAGGGACCATCGTGTGCATGTCCCAGCGGAGTATGCTAACTTGATGAAAAGAGCTAAAGTGAAGCCTCGTCCCATCATCCCTGTGAAGTCAAGTACACTGACCACACCATCTTCCAGGACTGAGGCCCTGTATATCTTTGTGCTCTGTGAATGAGGTCTAGTGAACATCTGTCGATGACATCAGAGCCATCGGTGACAAAATTACCCATGTAAATATGATGTACCTTTTACCAATATAGTGTTGGCATGACATAAGGTTTGCAGAATTTTATGAAACATTACTGTGATTGTCTTTTGTTATATTTTGGGATATTACATACAACACCAATGGAACAATGGATTTTAAAATTAACCACTCTGATGACTGGCATCCACTTCCACGTCAACAACTCTGCAAGTCTCCTGACTTTATTCAGAGCGCCTGGATATCACAGCTAAAATCCAAACACCTCCAAGACCTTAATCGATCGATCGATATACTTGAGCACATTTCGTACATGGTGTGTAGCTCAAAGTGCTTTACATGAGTTAGAAAGAATGACGTGTTTGGCATGTCACCATAGGGATCCGCTCCACTGCCAATGAGTTAGCTTTGAGTCAATGGATGTGGATTTTTTGCGAGTGACTACATAGACCTAATAAATGTACCGTATTTTTCAGACTAAAAGTCGCTCTGGAATACAGGTCGCATCAGCCATAAAATGCACAATATGGAAAAAAAACCATATAAATCGCACCGGAGTATAAGTCGCAAAATCCAACACCAAAAACAGACATGAACCAGCAGCAACAGGCTAACGATACGGAATGCTGTGACATAAACACAAACGAGAAGCTGAGAACGGGCCTGATGTAACATTAACACTTATTCAAATAACTATAACATAAATAACACGTTTATCAAACCATCCGTGTCACTCCAAATCTTTAAATCCAACGGAATCTTCGTCTTGTGTCACTTAAAAAAAACACACACGCACGCACACACACACACACACACACACGCACACACGGCTGTTGACGCCGGAAAGACTACGTGCGCCGCTGATGTCAGACTAGATATATCAAATAAATGTAATGTAAAGAACAAATTTAACAAACCATCCGTGACACTCTAACTCAGACTTGGGCAAACTACGGCCCGCGGGCCACATCCGGCCCACGGGGCCGTTTATTCCGGCCCGCCAAACCTGAATAAATTGTGTTACTAAACATTTTTTTGGGTCATTTTCCTTGCAATTACTATGTTTCCCCAATAGATGGGGAAGCGCCTGCGCGCGCATTTATACCCGGAAGCCGTGTCAGAAAGCTCGGTGCACACTCACAAGTGCGTGTACGTACTAAGTAGTACAGACCCGGCACACTCCGCGCTCTATTTCCATCAGTGCCGAATTTCGAGTGTGGGCTGTGACGTCAGCATTCTCGTAATTCGCGCGCTGAGCTTTCAGATACAGTTTTACGCTAATGCCACCTACAAACCTTCCCCTGGAATCCTTCCATTAAAATGAGTGGCCCGAGGAAAAGAAAGGTGGACACTGAGTGCCGAGTATTTAAAAAAAAAGAGTGGACAATTTGGCTCAACCTACGTGTGTGAGCAGACGTTCAGCCACATGAAAGTCAACAAAGCCCATCACAGATCTAGGTTAACTGACCGACACCTCGGCTCTATCCTAAGAATTACCACAACTAATTTTACTCCAGACCATGATGCACTTGCAAAAAAGGGAGCCCAACAATACGATTGATTTCTTTATTACCGTTTTTTTCCGTGTATAATGCGCCCCCATGTATAATACGCACCCTAAAAATGGCATGTTGATGCTGGAAAAAAGCCTGTACCCATGTATAATACGCACCCAATTTTTTTTTTTTTTTAAGTCCCAATGATCGTCACACACGCAGGGAGGCAATGGGTCCCATTTTTATAGTCTTTGGTATGGTCTTAACTAGGCTGGATGTATTTTTTTTTGTTGGCGTTGATTTCTCCGACTGCCCGTAAAGGCACCACCGCGATCAGATGAAAAGAGAGGAAAGTGACGTGCGGACATGTGAAAAAGGCGGCTCTGTATGGGAGAGACGTTGAAGAGGAATAAAAACACCCTTGGAAACCAAAACTTGCCCCTCGTGACTCGGAGCCGCAACAAATGTTTCGGATTTGTGTAGGGTACATTGTGACAGCAAACGAGCAGGTGATCGAGCAAGCGTCTGAGACGAGAGCATTGCGTTCGTATGGAGCGTGTTTGAAGTGAACAGCAGAGACGAAAGGAACAAGGCAAAGTGTTGTGAAATAAAATATTACCTGTAATACGCATTTTGTTATTTGCTGATTGTATTAAACTATCACATTCATTGTCAGTCAAGAAGAGAAGAGGACTATTATCCCTTCTTTGACGAAATGACCAGAGCACAGTACAAACACACTATTGTCGGCCAGTCCTGTTGTTGGTTTTTTTGTACCATGATTTTCTTAAAAAAAAAAATTTAAAAAAAGTTTTTTTTTTTTTTTGTACCCATGTATAATGCGCACCCCAGATTTTAGGACAATAAATTAGTTAAATTTTGCGCATTATACACGGAAAAAAACGGTACTTTATTTAGATGTATTCTTTCACTGATTCTTCAAGATGATGTATTTGGTCAGAATGTTTGCAGTTTGATGTGATTTCGCCTCATTGAATAAACATATTTCATAAATCTGACCTGCAGGCGCTGAAGTGATGGAAACTATCATTCATAATAACAGTGTCGTATTTAATGAGAATCGCTGATAGTAGTTTTTTGGTGAAATATTTTTTAAAGCTATTAATAAATGCCTTTGTTTTCTAAAAGCTTTTTTGAATATCTATGTTTACTACCTACTAAAAGTAAAAACCTTTTATGCAATGACCTTTACATTACATCATTTCTATTACTTCACACAAACACTACATCCATCTGCTCCTGGTTCAGACCCCCGGTCAAAATTTAGAACCCAATTCGGCCTGCCAGTCAAAAGGTTTGCCCACCCCTGCTCTAAATCATTAAATCCATCGGAATATTTATTCTCTGTGTAAAAAAAAAAAAAAAAAGGAAAATACACAGCTGTTGACGCCGGACTACGTGGGCTACTGACGTCAGACTAGATCAGGGGTGGGCAAACTTTTTGACTCGCGGGCCGAACTGGGTTCTAAATTTGGACCGGAGGGCCGAACCAGGAGCAGATGGACGTAGTGTTTGTGTGAAGTAATATAAGCGACCTGTAAAGGTCATTGCATAAAAGATTTTGGCCTTTAGTAGGTAGTAAAGCATGGATATTCCAAACAAGTTTTTTGAAAACAAATGCATTTATTAACAGCATTTAAAAAAAAAAATCACTAAAAAACTGCTATCAGTGATTCTCATAAAATACGACACTATTATTATGAATAACAGTCTCCATCACTTCAGTGCCTGCAGGTCAGATTAATGAAAATGTTTATCTTATGAGATCACATCAAACAGCAAACATTCTGACCAAATATATCATCTTGAAGAATCGGTGAAAGCATACATCCAAATAAAGTAATCAAAACGGCAACACGGTGAGGGGCATCTGAACATCAGAGCAGAGTTTTAACTCACAAACACCTGGTAACAGAGGTGAGGAAACGGGGAACACTTCCTTAAAGTAAGCCTTAAGAACTTTACAGGTTAAGATTAGTCGCAAAAAGGTGGTGCATCAATGTCCTTGAGCATCCTGCATTGTTTGAAAATGAGAATGGTCGCTAGTTTCAATCCCTGCTATGTGTACAAATCATATTCAAAATGCATTTTTTTACAACAAACTTGAGAGCCTCCCCTTCATTTTCAGTGGGAACAGTGTTGTTGGTCTCCCTTTTTTGCTAGTACATCATAGTCTGGAGTAAAATTTGTTGTGGCAATTCTTAGGAGAGATCCGTTTACCTCGATCTGTGACGGGTTGATGTGGCTGAACGTCACGTCGCGTACGTCGAGCCAAATTGGCCACTCTTTTAACATTCGGCACTCACTTCTTTTCTTCGGTCCACTCATTTTAATGGAAGGATTCCAGGGGAAGGTTTGTGGGTGGCTTTAGCGTCAAACTGTATCTGAAAGCTCAGCGAGCGAATTACAAGAATGCTGTCGTCACAGCACACGCTCTAAATTCGGGACTGATACAAATAGAGCGCGAGTGCGCCATGTCCGTACTACTGAGTACGTACGTACACGCACTTGTGAGTGTGCACCGAGCTTTCTGACACGGCTTCCGGTAGTAAATGCGCAGGCGAGCGGTTCCCCATCTACTGGGGAAACGCAGTCATTGCAGGCAAAATGACAAAAAGAAAAGTTTAATAATACAATTAATTCAGGGTTGGCGGGCCGGATTAAACGGTCCCGTGGGCCGGATGTGGCCCGCGGGCCGTAGTTTGCCCACCCCTGGACTAGATATATCAAATAAATGTACTGTATTATTCAAGTCGCGGTTTTTTTCATAGTTTGGGTGAGGGGGCGACTTATACTGAGGAGCGACTTATATGTGAATTTTTTCATAAATTTTCAAAAATTAAAAAAAAAAGAAGTGAAACCACGATAAACGAATCGCGATGTAGTAATTTAGCGATTACTGTAATTTGAATTTCAAGTGACGTCAGCAGCGCGGCGCGGCGGTTGTTTATATAAAGGACAAAGATTCGATCACGGGATGACGAAGGGCCCCACGTACTACCGGCATCATTAGCGGCTTTGTTTGTAAGTGACACGGAGGACGAAGAGTTTGAAGGATTTAAGGTTTTGGAGTGACACAGAAGGTTTGGAAAACTATTATGGCTTGTACGCACGCCCGGTCCTATTCTACGGAGCTCTCTTTCACCTCCGCGGATGGAAGTCGGGGGCCGGCGCTCGGCCAGGTGGCTGCCCCGGGACGGTGGATGGGGCTCGGACATGGCTTTTACGCATGCCCGGTCCTACTCTACGCAGCTCTCTTTCACCTCCGTGGATGGAAGTCGGGGGCCGGTGCTTGGCCGAGTGGCTGTCCGGGGACGGTGGATGGGGCTCGGACATGGCTTTTACGCACGCCCGGTCCTATTCTATGAGGCTCTCTTCCATCTCCATGGCTGGAAGTGCCACCTCCGGGGATGGAAGTCCACGCCGCCACACACCTGGAAGTCGACGCCGGTACTTGGGTCCTTGTACTTTGTTAACGCTACAATATAGTTATATACTAGATCTGTGGAATAACGACAAGGCTGACGTCAGGGCGCACTTTGTTGACAAAGGACAAGGAATTTGATCGATGGATTTAATGATTTGGAGTGACACAGATGGTTTGATAATATTATTGCTTATATAATAGTTATTTGATATATAATGTGTACTATGTCTCGTCACCGTGGGATAGTGGAAACGTAATTTCGGTTTCTTTGTGTCTTGGCATGTGAAGAGATTGACAATAAAGCTGACTTTGACTTTATATATCGTTATATGGGCCTGTGGAATATTTTGAAGTGCAAGCGCCGTCAGCGACAAAAATGTCATACATTCTGGATTCATTACAAATCAACTGAAATATTGCAAGCCTTTTATTATTTCAATATTGCTGATTATGGCATACAGCTGAAGAAAACTCAAATATCCTATCTCAAAATATTAGAATATCATGAAAAAGTATACTAGTAGGGTATTCAGTTAATCACTTGAATGGTCTGATTAACTCGAAACACCTGCGAGGGTTTCCTGAGCCTTGAAAAACACTCAGCTTGGTTCAGTAAACTAAATGACAAGTATGGGGAAGACTGCTGATCTGACTGCTGTCCAGAGGACCATCATTGACCTCCTCCATCAGGAGGGTAAGACACAAAAAGAAATTTCTCAAAGAGCAAGCTGTTCACAGAGTGCAGTTTCAAAGCACATCCACAAAAAGGCAATTGGAAGGGGGAAATGTGGCAGGAAACGCTGCGAAACGAGATGTCCGCAGTCTTGTGAAGAAGAGTCGCTTCCAAAATTTGGGGGAGCTTCAAAGACAGTGGACTGAAACTGGAGTCCAGGTATCAAAAGCCACTGTTCACAGACGTGTCCGGGAAATGGGCTACAATAGCCGTATTCCCAGGGTCAAGCCACTTCTGAACTCAAGACAACGGAAGAAGCGTCTGACTTGGGCTATGGAAAAGAAGCACTGGACAGTTGCAGAGTGGTCCAAAGTCCTCTTTTCAGACGAAAGCAAGTTTTGTATTTCATTTGGAAGTCAAGGCGCCAGAGTCTGGAGAAAGGTTGGAGAGGAGCAAAATCCAAGTTGCTTGAAATCCAGTGTGAAGTTCCCACAGTCAGTGATGGTTTGGGGAGCCATTTCAGCTGCTGGTGTTGGTCCACTGTGTTTCATCAAGTCCAGAGTAAATGCAGATTTTAGAGCACTACATGCTTCCGTCTGCTGAAAAGCTCTATGGAGATGATGATTTCATTTTCCAGCATGATCTGGCAACTGCCCACAGTGCCAAAACCGTGGCACACCGTTTACACAGTAAATGGTGTACTGACCATGGGATTACTGTCCTCGATTGGCCTGCCAATTCCCCTGATCTGAACCACATTAGAGAATTTGTGGGTATTGTGAAGAAGAAGCTGAAAGACACCAGACCCAACAATGCAAATGAGCTAAAGGCCGCTATTGAAGCATCCTGGGCATCCATAACACCTCAGCAATGCCACAGGCTGATTGCCTCCATGCCACGCCGCATTGGTTGCAGTAATCCGTGCAAAAGGATTCCCAACCAAGTACTGAGTGCATTAATGGACATTTTCAAACGTTTGATTTTGTTTTGCTGTTTTAAATCTTTTTTTTTTTACTTGGTCTGAGGAAATATTCAAATTTTTTGAGATAGGATTTTTGAGTTTTCTTAAGCTGTAAATCATAATCAGCAATATTAAAATAATAAAAGGCTTGCAATATTTCAGTTGATTTGTAATGAATCCAGAATGTATGACATTTTTGTTTTTTTAATTGCATTACAGAAAATAAAGAACTGTATATATATATATATACGTATATATGTATATATATATATATATATATATACATATTCACACACTTGTGTTTTTGGAGGGAAGGTGTCAGCTTTTTGGAAAACCCTCGCAAAGGAGGCAGAGGTATGTGCCAGGGAACAGATGGTGGTCACGTTGCAGGAGGGCGGCATGGCACAAGTATCGCAAACGCAGCAAGAAAATGGCCTTGGGTGGGTGCGAACAAGCAAAATCCTGATGCAGGATTTTTTCAAATAACAGATATTTATTCTTCAAAAGTGCACACAAAGCAAAATTCTTGGGCAAATGTTGCATTGCATTTTTGGAATAATAATGTAGCTGCCGTCAGAGGCAACTCTCATTTATTTATTTATTTATTCATTTATTTCAAAGTTTAATTCGGTTGATAAAACATCGTTTTGTGTTAAAATACGTTCTATAATTTTAGTGCGTCAAAATGTTTTGGAAGAAGGGAAACATTTTTTTTTCCACATGTTTAAGTTTGGTGACGCAGTGCAATGATGTAGTACTTGATATTACATGAGGCACTGTGCAGAGAACGCTGTATTAGCAGGTGTTCAAGACGACAAGTTGTGTTCATTAGAGATTTGTGGACAATTTATTCCTTTTGAGTCAAAGTGGCCAATGAGGTAAATATTGTACTATTTGGTTTCTTTATATTTATGTAAATCCTGTTCATGTTCAAACTAAGTGAATTTGTATTGTCTTTTTTTGCTTAGTTTTGATTGATTGATTGATTGATTGATTGATTGATTGATATCTTTATTTCGAACATCCAAAACAAAAAAGAAAAACAAAACAAAACAAATAACACTCTAAAGTGCCACATATAAGTCCATAGTTCTGACGGCATTGACAGATGTTGTTTTTTAACAACATTAAATGTCTGTTAAAGTCCAAGAACGAGCTTGAGCCTTGATTGAAGAACTTAAAGAGTAACAAATAATGTATAAAATATATATGTAAATATAATAATAATAACAACAACAACATCAACAACAACAATAATAATAATATTAATAACAACAATAACTATTAACTATAATAATGAAATAATAATAAATGATTGCACAGTACAACATTTCAATAAAGCGCTGGAGAGCTACTTTTTACCGTGGTGCGTGACATGACTATAATGTGTTTTTATGGGTAAGGTACTGAATAGGAAGCGGGACTGTTGGAATAATTTAAGTGAAGCCTTGTCCTGCCAGATCTGGAGGCCTTGTCTTTACGAGTTTATGACTTTCCTTTTCTCTAGGTTCTTCTTCTTTAGTGACAGGGATGTCTTTTGATCCCTGTCAGCCATATGTATCCTTCCTGTCCTTATGTTATCTGTGTGTTTTTGTTCCTGTAAGAGGCCTTCACTAACAATGAGCAGAGCTTATTTGCATAGGCGAAATGTTCTTATTTGGTTCAAAGAAACTTCATTCCTTTTAGTTAACTGTAGGTTATACAATCCCATCCTTCTAGGTCTCACTGTTATTGCCCACATGAGAAGTGAGGACTCCAAAAAGGGTGGATACTCTGAGCTGCTGTTTGGTGCATAGACACAAACAACAGTCAGGACCTGTCCCTCCACCAGAAGCCGGAGGGAGGCTACCCTCTCATCCGAACCCCAATGTACAGACGCCAAGCCGGGACGCAATAAGTATGTCGACATCTGCACTGCGGCTCCCGCCATGGGCAACTCCAGAGTGGAAGAGAGTCAAACCTCTCTCGAGAGAGCACTAGTGGGGGCGAGTCTATGTCTAGTCCAGTGGTTCTTAACCTTGTTGGAGGTACCAAACCCCGCCAGTTTCATATGTGCATTCACCGAACCCCTCTTAAGTGAAAAATAAAATAATTTTTTTCAAATTCTAGACATAGATGTTTTTTATTGGTGCATAAATTGAGCCATGCATGAACATCACCTTGATCAAAGAACAAAACCAACACAATGCAAGAACTCATCACAAATTACATACCTGTAAATAAGTGTGACTTCTGCTGTTGCCTCTGAGAGACCAGTTCAGATATCTGTGGCTTCACCTTGGCAAATGCCACTCTCGTGTCATTTTCACAGCAAAGTCTGTTCCTTTTCTTCGTTTTTATGTCCAGAATCCTCGAAAAGGATTGCTCGCAAAGATATGTTGTAACAAATAGTATAAAAAAATTCAGGTCTTTCTTAGCAATAACTGGATACTTGTCCATTTGTCGACACCAAAACGTTGAGAGTGTTGTTGTTCTGAGTTGCTGTTGAATCTGGCTCTGCTGAATTTCAATGATTTCGTCGAGGTATTCATCACTGAACGTGAACGGCTGTCTCACCAATGTTGGATATGACTCTCTTGTGGGGAAATATCTGTTGAGAGACTATGCAAGCTCATCTAAGTAAGTAGCAATTGTTTGCTTCAGTTCCGTGGATACAGAAATATCTCCGATTCCAGACAGATCTTCGATCTTACTTACACGGTCGTCTCGAAGGGGGAAGTTATTGTTCTCTGTTCGTCGTTTCCATAATGGTAGCTTTTTTTTACAAAAGCCTTCAGGTGTTCTTCCGTTTCCATGATATTGACTCCACCACTCTGCATCGGCTGATTGAGATGATCGAGAGCTGCGAATATATCAGCCATGTAATGAGAATGACCTCAGGAGTTTTGAAGCAATCTGCATGACAGTGTTGGTGCTCTTGCAAAAACAGGGCTAATTCCACACGCCGTCTGGAGGGGACGAGTTTGAACAGACTGTGTCCTGGGCGAGACGGGTCTACGGAGACGTTACTTGCACGTTTCCTGGTCCTGGACAGGTACAAGTCCTGGATAGATGGGAGGTTGATTCCAATTATCTTTTCTGCAGTCCTGATTGTCCGTTGCAGTCTGTGCTTGTCTTGTTTGGAAGCCGATGCAAACCAGACAGAGGATAGACTGGATGATTGCAGTATAGAAGGTCTTCAGCAGCTCCCGTGGCAGGTTGAACTTCCTGAGCTGTCTCAGAAAGTACAACCTCTGCTGGGCCTTCTTCCGGACAGAGTCTATGTGGAAAGATTGTTGTCTCTGAAGAAGTCATCCACAAGATTCTTCACATCGGCTGCCTTAGTTGTTGTAAGAGGCTTACAAAATAAAACATCTTATTTTATCATGTCGTGTTTCACATAGCGCACAAGAACAGCAAACTATCTTAGATTAGAAACGTCTGTGGTCTCGTCAAGTTGAAGGCTGAATTTTGTTGGGCTTGAAATCAGATCCGCGACTACTTGAGCCAAAATGTCTCTACTTATGTCTTCTATTCTGTTGCTGACGGTGTCATTTGAAAGAGTTATGTGGGATAATTTACTTTTGGCCGCTGTTCAGAGTATCAGATTCGCCATCTTCAATGCAGCTGGTTTCACGAGTGTTTCACCAATGGTGTGTGGCTTTCCCTGCTTTGCGACCAGGTAAGCAACTTCGTACGATGGCGTGAGGATCGGTTTGTTAATGGGTACAAATGCAAGAGCAGGCAGTGTGCCCTTGCATTAAATCTGGCTCTTTTCACCTTGGATTCAGCAAGTGTTGTGTTCTTGTATTCCCCGTCTCCATGCAGCTTCAAGAAATGTTCCTTTAGTTTTGCCAGTGCAAGACTAGAGTTGCTCAACTTGGCGTTGCAAATCATGCTGATAGGACACTCACTCCCATCACGTTCCGTGATACATATTAATCCATGTTGTACATATTCGTCCGACCACTTTATTCTTTTGCCCGACATAGTATGGATTAAAATATTAATAAAGAAATCACACGACTACGACAGTCACACGTTGACTACTGAGCGCACTAATTTCCCCGCAGCACTGATTGGCAAAGCAGTGTGGCATGGTCATCTGAAGCCAGTGATGTCAGTTATCACGAATTTACACGATAATTCGGGTGTGTCCGGACCTCCCCGGTGAAGGCGCTGCGGAAACCCTGAAACAGACTCACCGAACCCCTAGGGTTCGACCGAACCCAGGTGAAGAACCACTGGTCTAGTCGAAACTTATCTGCCTCGCACACCAGAGAGGGTACATTTCATGTCCCGAGAGACAGTTTCCAAGGTCCCAGTTTTTGGCTGCCGCCCACCTCACATTGCACTCGACTCCTTTGGCCCTTCCCATAGGTCAGGGGTCGGCAACCCGCGGCTCCAGAGCCGCATGCGGCTCTTTAGCACACCCCTAGCGGCTCCCTGGAGTTTTTGCAAAAATGCGTGAAAATGGAAAAATATGTTTTTTTATTGTTGTTGTTGTTTTTTTAGATATGGTTTTTAGATGGTAATCACGACACAACCACACTTATGCTGTAAAAATGTATGTATTCGAATTTAAGAATGACGCCAAATAGCAAAATTGTGTCATAGCCTGCGACACAGCACAGGTGAGTTGTAAACAAACAGGTGTGTGAGTGATGGGCCATGGATTCAAAAGGCAAAAAGAGAAAGATTGCTGATGAGAACAGAGGCTTTAAGAAAGAATGGACTGAACTATTTGCTTTCATTGCCAATGCTGAAGCATTGCCTGCATGTTTGATTTGCAATGAGAAGTTGTCAAATAACAAGAGCAATTTGGAGCGACATTTTCAGTTAAAGCATGCTAAATTTGCTGCCGATCACCCAGTTGGAACTGAAAGGATAGGTGCAACTGCAGTGCTGGTGGAGAAATTTGAGGACCGAAAAAACAGTTTCAAGAAGTGGATTGAATCTCCAAACTCTAACACTGCTGCAAGTTTTGTTGCAGCCCCTGAGATAATAAAGCGCAGAAAACCATTCACAGATGGCGAGTACTGTAATTTTCTGACTAAAAGTCGCTCCGAAATATAGGTCGCATTAGCCATAAAATGCACAATAACGTGAAAAAAAACATATATAAGTCGCTCCGGAATATAAGTCGCATTTTGGGGGGAAATTTATTCGACAAAATCCAACACCAAGAACAGACATGAACGAGCAACAACAGGCTAAACGATAGGTATGCTAACGTGACATAAACACAAACTAAGAGCTGAGAACGGGCCTGACGTAACATTCAGAGTTATTAAAAAAAACTATTTCATAAATAACACGTTTATAAAACCATCTGTGTCACTCCAATTCATTAAATCCATCGATTGTCCTTTGTCAACAATGGGTGTGCGCCGCTGACGGCGCTTGCACTTCAAAATATTCCACAGGCCCATATAACGATATATAAACGATAAATCAAATAACTATTATATAAGCAATAATATTATCAAACCATCTGTGCACTCTAAATCATTAAATCCATCGATCAAATTCCTCGTCCTTTGTCATCAATGCCGCGCGTGCGCCCTGACGTCAGCCTCGTCGTTATTCCACAGATCTAGTATATAACTATATTGTAGCGTTAACAAAGTACAAGGAAAGACGTGGGTTTGGTAAACGGCTCTTTATTTAACAAAACAAACTTCCAGGCATGTGGCGGCGTCGACATCCAGCCACGGAGGTGGAAGAGAGATCCATAGAATAGGACCGGGCGTGCGTAAAAGTCATGACCGAGCCCCATCCACCGTCCCCGGACAGCCACCCGGCCGAGCGCCGGCCCCCAACTTCTATCCACGGAGGTGAAAGAGAGCTCCGTAGAGTAGGACCGGGCGTGCGTAAAAGCCATAATAGTTTTTCAAACCTTCTGTGTCACTCCAAATCCTTAAATCCTTCAAACTCTTCGTCCTCCGTGTCACTTAGAAACAAAGCCGCTAATGATGCCGGTAGTACGTGGGGTCCTTCGTCATCTTCGTCATCCCGTGATCAATCTTTGTCCTTTTTGTAAACAACCGCCGCGCCGCGCTGCGCTGCTGACGTCAAATTACAGTAACCCCTTGCTACATCGCGGTTCGTTTATCGCGGTTTCACTTTTTTTTATTTTTGAAAATTTTTTAAAAAATTCACATATGTCGCTCCTTTTTAGAAGTCACCCCCCCACCCAAACTATGAAAAAAACCACGACTTATAGTCCTGAAAATTACGGTACATGAACGATTCATTCATTAAAATATCAGTGCCTATTTTCGGACTTCAAAAACAAAACCGAGATCATTCAGAAAATTAAAGACATGCCTCTCCGCACAAACAATATCACCGATCAGCAGATCAAGGACGTCAATTCAGCTCCAGATTTCTCAATTGCCTGTGATGGATGAGTCGTGTCACGTGACCGATATCGAACAGACAGCGCTGCTATGCAGGTACGTGAACTCTAATGGGCCACAAGAAGAAATGATCAAATTGACACCACTATTTTTCTTTAAATTATTTTAATAGTAGGCATACAACTTATGTATTGACAGTCTATGTTGCATTATAAAAGGCTTTTAGATGTTTGCGGCTCCAGACAGGTATGTTTTTTGTTTTTTTGGGCCAATATGGCTCTTTGAACATTTTGGGTTGCCGAACCCTGCCATAGGTGGTAACCCCATGGGTAGGGAGACTCGCGTTGCGTTTTCGGGCTGTGCCTGGCCGGTGAATAAAGAATGGTCCGGGGGTCTCCTACTTTTGTTGTTTGCTGTGAGAGAAAAACCCTGGACAACCGCCTAGGTTTCTAGCTAAATATAAAGTCTGGAAAAATTTGCTATTGTGACAGGCCTACCAATAAATATCGTAATTAAATACAGTACACTGACTAAACTGAAGGTCGTGTTCAAAAATATACTCTAAGGGTGCACAAAATACGGAGTAGGCACTCCGACTACGGACATGGTGAACCAGTGCTTGCTGCGTTTGGAAATTAATGGGAGTGGAGCGCACTCTACCTTTCCGAACACATCCCCTCTCAGAATAATGCGCGGGTGTCTGAGTGAATTTCTGAATGCACTCAAAACATCTTTTATGAAGCCAGGCCAGCTTCTCTCCAACCAGACTTAGCAGGTTTTCCTGGGAAAACCCTGCAAACATGTTTACAGTTTTCACTTGGCATGTTTTATCAGAGGAAGCCATGTGTTACTGAAAACCCCTAATATGTGCAGTTCCCGGAAATAAAAAGTGTTGGGAACAAAGTCAAAGTCATTATCATTTGAGGGGTTTTACCAGTCAGTGGTAAAAATTATGCTATTTAAATTTTGGTGGGCCAAAAAAAAATCCTAACTGTTTAATCCTTAAAAAACTGCTCAGCCTTTATTTTGATTCTATTTCATATACCTATTACAACCTGAGCTAGAAGATTACCATCATATAATATGGCCATAATTGGAAGGATACATAAGGATCTGTATGGTGAGGATGACCTCTACTAGATGGGGTGATGGGGAGGTAGGTGGTTGATTAATTACCAAGCGTGGATGGACCCCCACTCTCCCAGCGGCGAGCTGCATGTCCTCTAGACAGCTGTGTCTGAAGCACTTACGTATCATTTATGTGCCCACTGAGTATATGGGACTGTTTAAAATAGTTCTAGAACAGGGGTGGCCAACCAGTCAGAGACTAAGAGCCACATTTTTTACTGTGTCATCGCAAAGAGCCACATCATACACATGAGCACACATGAACATCCCCACACACACACACACTCACACACACGCACACACACACATGCACACTCACACACACAAACGCGTGCGCACACACACACACACCTCTGCTCAGCCAAATTTATTGTGTGACATTATCATGTCACGCACCAACATGATAATGACAGAAATTGACTCCTACAGTAGGGTGCGGGTTCGATTCCACCTCCGGTCCTCCCTGTGTGGAGTTTGCATGTTCTCCCCGTGTCTGCGTGGGTTTTCTCCGGGCACTCCGGTTTCCTCCCACATCCCCAAAAACATGCTTGGTAGGCCGATTGAGCGCTCCAAATTTCCCCTAGGCGTGAGTGCGTGTGCGGATGGTTGTTCGTCTCTGTGTGCCCTGCGATTGGCTGGCAACCGGTTCAGGGTGTCCCCCACCTACTGCCCGATGACAGCTGGGATAGGCTCCAGCAAGCCCGCAACCCCCGTGGGGATACAGCGGTACAGAAAATGGATGGATGGATGGACTCCTACAGTACTATGACCACAGGCCAATCATTTTCAACAATGAACATTGTGTGCACTGTCTCACACACAAACTCTCAGTTCAACAAAGTCCACAAACAAAAACATAATAATTTACAATAGCGTTTATTCACTTACTATGCATGTTGCTTAGTGCATTCCTTGCCTTGAACAATCATCTTCAAATCTGGCTTGTATTCCGTTGTTGCTACTCGAAGCAATTCTTTTTGTTGGATGTCTGATACCGTTCCTTTTAGGAGACAAGATTTCAACACCGTCACTGAGGCATTTTTTAACAAACTCCCCTTCATTGTATGGCTTTTTAGCCCGTGCAATGTTCCAAGCCAGTTGATGCGACGCAAGTGTGACAGTCTCTGAGTGCTTCGTAATTTTTGGGAAAAACTGTACCTGTTTTTCTGCCTGACTTTTCAAAATGTCCAACTTGCGCTTGCGAAATTCAGTCCCTTTTGGAAAGTCGCTCGATATTAGCATGAAGTGAGCTGAAGTGGCGCTGAAGATTTGACGCTTTACGTGTTTATCTTCATATTTTCGCTGAGCTGTGTATTTTCTCCCTACCATTTTGAGAGCAAAATTGACACTATTTGTTTCCTCGAATGGGTTTGCCCCTCCTCCTTTGCGGGATTTCACCTCATGCACATGCGCGTTTGACGAAAATACCATATTGAACTCAAGCGAAGCGAACACGCAGCGTTTGACGAAAATACCATATTGAACTCAAGCGAAGCAAACACGCACAAAAACAAACAAACAAATAAACCCACAAATGTTGATATGAACGTAAAGGAGCCGCATGAAACCCGGCAAGTGGCCGCATGCGGCTCGCGAGCCGCGGGTTGGCCACCCCTGTTCTAGAACATACCAAGATATTTGGACTGTAAATGACTTTTTATGTAATTTATCTGAGTCACCCATTTGTTTCAGGAAGAACTAGTTATTGCATTTGTATCCTAAAATAATTTACATATTTTTAACTTGTTTAACCAAGTAAGACAATCGAGGACTGCTTTTCATTTTTAATGACAGCTTGCAGGTAATTTAGGTTTAAGTGTCTTGACTGTCAATGGCATTTTTGACAGCAGACAGAGACGAGAATTTAACCGTGGCGAGTAACATGGTGGATAGGATGGTAAAAGATGGTGCGTGAGTGTGTATTGGATTTGGCCCAGACAAATTGGCTAAGATGAAATTCCAAATTTCAAAGCTTGACATGGAAGACCTGAAGAAGGGGGCCTGAGTAGGGGTTACTTAAAAGTTAGTTCTTCAAAATTAACTATTGTTAAATTGGTAAAGGGGAATTTGTTGGTTGAACCAGTAAACCTCCATTCCCATTCCAAATTTCACCAGAAGATGGTGCCAAAGTCAGATTGACCTAACATAGTAAATTAATAGTTTAAAAAGTCATCAATTAGATGAAGACTTGTTCTGAATCACAGCAACACACAATTTTGGATTATGTTATATTATTTTGTTTTGCTATAATATACTTTGAAACTGCTTGAATATTTTAATTTGCTAACTAGGGAAGCTCATGCTCATTAATGACATCGTTAGGTAATGAGAATGAGACATGTTAATCACAGTTAGAGTAAGCTGCAATATACTTTATTTTATTCTGCTTTGCAATATTGTATAGTTAGTAGCAACTTGAGCAGCATCATAGCACTGATGTTTCATTTACACATGAATGTATTAAGAGTTGAGTAAGGACAAGGGGTTGACAGTGATACCGTGGGTGGAAGACTGCAATCCCACGCTTGAGCTTGACCTAGAGGTTACCAGCTTGTCAAAATACGTTTTGAAGCTGCTTGAGTGTTGTAACCTGCTAACTAAGAGAATCCACGATCATAGTTACGTATGACTGTGTTAAATTGACTATTGTGAAAGTATGTGTTATGATTGTCACGATGTTTAATCAGTATCAAACATGTATGTAATATTGATGTTCCATTAACACATGAATGTATAAATGTGAGCGAAGACAAGGAGGCGGAAAGGGTTAATGGTGATACTACGTGGTGGAAGACCGAGATCCCACATATGAGCGTGACCTTGGTCACGTTCATCCAGTTGAAGCCTAAACAAAATGCTGTTTGCCGGAACACAAGTCAGAGAAAAAACATTTGCAAATGTCACGTTGACGAACAGTTGACAAGATTTGGAAGTGGGAAACAGGATGAAGCATCCCTGAGAAAATTGTTACTTCCGTGAGAACATGGTCACCTCATCTGTTTGGATCCGGTTGAGACCGGCCGAGATGCAGGTGCCGTCTATTCTGGAAGCATTTGGGTCATCTGAGGCCTATGTATGACGTCATGGAAAAAAACTGGTACGTGACCAAGCAGGCATTGTACCCACGAACTGGACTGGTATAAAAGGTTCGTTCGGACAAAGAGCAGTGCAGGGGTATGGCCCTGCGGCTACTGCCGTGGGTCGAGAACGCCGATTAGACAAAGATAGATTTCATTCTTTCTGAGATTAACCCTAGGTCCGTTAAGATGAATTTATACTATCTTCAAATTGGACTTAGTCAAATTTTAAGCCCAAAGGCAGGCTAGGAGATGCAGACCTCGGTGCAGGAGAGAGGAGCGATTTTTAGGGCATCGTCATCTCCATTCTTTAGGCCAGCCTGTTCTTTTAAACAGAATTCGGATTTTGGAACAAGGAGAACTGATCACTCGACTTTTCCACCAAACAGCATTTTAGACCTCTAGCATCTTACCCTTTTTTACTATATTTTTGAGTTTTCAATCGCGAGAACTTCGAGACTGAATAATTTTTGCTCTATTGAGAATGGTGAGTGGAAATTATTGTTAGTTGTTCGAACAATTGAAACTTGTATTCTCTTTTTTGCTTATTCATTAAATTTCTACTTTATAATCATTTAATTTCGATTAATGATTATTTTGATCTTTTATGCTTTAAATCTCTCAATCATAGTCTTACTTTAAACCGTTCAGTTCTTTTTTAAATGAAGACAGCTTTAATCCTTGACATCAGGGAGTGTCAGAATCTGATTCGAAACCGTTAACTTGAGCTCAGCTAGTGTGAGTGCACGCTAGTGAAAATAAACGAGTTCCTGCGGTCTTAACAAAGACAGCTAAACTATTCCGAGCGATTAACAAAAGCCCCAATCATTATAGGAAAGAAGAGCCGCTGAAACGGCCGCGATTGAGGAGATCCTGGGTCTCGACAAAGTAGTTACTCAACCCTCGGGTTTCTTTGATTTCAGCGGGACTGGCGTCCGGAAATGACGGAGTTAATCTAACAATAGATTAGTTACCTGAACAGCGGTTAGACTCGGAAGGAATCTTCTTTCCGTACCGGCTTAAATCGATGCTCGTCTCCCCTACAGACTGCGTTACTGCAGAGGGGCTAAAGTACAGAATTTTACCCTTTAAACAGAGAGCCGGTCACTTAGATCAGATAAGTGCATGATTGACAACCGCAACCTCTTCACTGGACAAATTGCTGTGCCAAGTGAGCCACAGCTATTCTGTAAGGAGAAATTGTATTTTCCTGAACATAGCCTACATACGTACGTATATACGCACAGTATCATCACTGTTACTTCATATCAATCAACCCATGCAATTGCTTGCTCAAGCAATTTTTAAATGGACTGGATTTATATCTGAACTAAGTTTGTGGCTTAAAAGTGGGATGGTTGTTCATGAACCAGGGCTTGCTGAGTAGGAAGACCAATCATTATACAGGTAAGTTCAAATGGATTTTGGTTTGGGGTTAAAAGTGAAGTGTATTCATTTAAAGTACCGTATTTTCCGCCCTAAAAGGCGCACCTAAAAACCTAAAATTTTCTCAAAAGCCGACAGTGCGCCTTATAGGCCAGTGCGCCTTATATATGGATCAACTGATGAATTTGTTGATCCATACTGGTTGTACACAGTGCTCTGCCAAAATGTTTCAGTACGTTTTAGTACGACGAGTAAATTACAAGGTCGCATCGCTTCCCAGCATTACGGCAACTGTAGTCAGGGGGCGTCACCGAATAGCTGTTGTACCCGCGAGGCTATTTCATGTCAAAATAGGCTGCTCTGTTAATGTTTCGAGTAAATCTACTGATCGATATGGAAGGGAAACATAGGTAAGTAGTACCAATGCGTTAGATCGAACTTTAGTCAGTTCCGATCATTTTATAGGAGATCGTTTGAGAAACGCGATTGTTTACACTTTGCTGAGGCTCATGGGAGATTGCGAGCTGAGGCTCGTGAGACTTTGCGGATGGCTAATGCTATTGCGATAGCTGCTATACGTACCAGGCTATTTCATGTCAAAATAGGCTGCTCTGTTAATGTTTCGAGTAAATCTACGGATCGATATGGAAGGGAAACATAGGTAAGTAGTACCAATGCGTTAGATCGAACTTTAGTCAGTTCCGATCATTTTATAGGAGATCGTTTGAGAAACGCGATTGTTTACACTTTGCTGAGGCTCATGGGAGATTGCGAACTGAGGCTCGTGAGACTTTGCGGATGGCTAATGCTATTGCGATAGCTGCTATACGTACCAGGCTATTTCATGTCAAAATAGGCTGCTCTGTTAATGTTTCGAGTAAATCTACGGATCGATATGGAAGGGAAACATAGGTAAGTAGTACCAATGCGTTAGATCGAACTTTAGTCAGTTCCGATCATTTTATAGGAGATCGTTTGAGAAACGCGATTGTTTACACTTTGCTGAGGCTCATGGGAGATTGCGAACTGAGGCTCGTGAGACTTTGCGGATGGGTAATGCTATTGCGATAGCTGCTATACGTACCAGGCTATTTCATGTCAAAATAGGCTGCTCTGTTAATGTTTCGAGTAAATCTACGGATCGATATGGAAGGGAAACATAGGTAAGTAGTACCAATGCGTTAGATCGAACTTTAGTCAGTTCTGATCATTTTATAGGAGATCGTTTGAGAAACGCGATTGTTTACAGAGTTATTATTATATATATAGAGTTGGTTATTGGCTAGTGGATGCATACCGCAACCCTAGTCAACCTCAGTTTGATGCAGTATAGCTTCTATTTTATGCGCCTTATAATCCGGTGCGCCTTATATATGGACAAAGTTTTAAAATGGGCCGTTCATTGAAGGTGCGCCTTATAACCCGGTGCGCCTTTTAGGGCGGAAAATACGGTAAGTGCATTTTGATATTCCTCATCTTGATGCTTCAGCCATGGCATTTTAGAAGGATGACTTGATGGGAATGTGCTGTGACTGGGGACTAAGGCTCAACCAGCTCTAACGGAGGCGGTGGTGGTGATGAAAGTACAAGGGCCGAATTAATATACAAATTGTATGGAGTGTCAGTGTGAATCATGCTGTCTAACATTGCATTTACTTCTTTGTAAAGGAAAAATTAAAACGAATAACAGAAAAGACAGTAATTTGTTGTGCCTGTAAATGAACAGTTGCGCTTAATTGGTTTCTCTAAATATTGTGCAAACACTGCACAGAATTAAGGAAGTGGATAGAGACAATGGTTCAAAAGCACTGAATTACTGACCATGGCTCAAACCAGTTCAACCATCAGGCTGATTATATTTGTTCCCATTTCAACAAACTGTATAGTGATCCCTCATTTATCGCTGATGATTGGTTCATTCATAAATATGACACCAGTGGGACAATCCCTTAGATTCATAAATTGAACAGATTATAATCATCATTTTAAACCACATTGTGACAACACTTTTTTTCTTTTAATTCACAAAAACATCACATATCTACAATCTGCAGACCTTCAATTTCAGCTAACTACATAGCTTGGCATTAGTCGGACGTTTGAAAGGTTAAAAAACAAGTTCGAAATAAATTAAACATGACAAAAAACACTATTTAAACACAAAACCTGCATAACCATTGTAGAAGAGAAGTCCTAGAAATAATGTCCCAAAAGCGTATCAATGTGAACGAAAGGATGGCTATAGTTTACAAATAGCTTAATTTTTTTTACCCTTTTACTCTCTTTTTATACGTAAACTCAACTCTTCAGCGTGCGTCCTGATTGGCTCGGATTGTCATGGTCTGTCCCGGAAAAAGAATAAAACATCCGGGACACTGAGATGTCCCGGATTTTTGTACATCAAAGTCAAAGTCAAAGTCTGCTTTATTGTCAATTTCTTCACATGCCAAGACACACAAAGAAATTGAAATAACGTTCCCACTATCCCACGGTGACAAGACATAGTACAGTAAACAATCGCGTTTCTCAAACGATCTCCTATAAAATGATCGGAACTGACTAAAGTTCGATCTAACGCATTGGTACTACTTACCTATGTTTCCCTTCCATATCGATCAGTAGATTTACTCGAAACATTAACAGAGCAGCCTATTTTGACATGAAATAGCCTCGCGGGTACAACAGCTATTCGGTGACGCCCCCTGACTACAGTTGCCGTAATGCTGGGAAGCGATGCGACCTTGTAATTTACTAGTCGTACTAAAACGTACTGAAACATTTTGGCAGAGCACTGTGTACAACCAGTATGGATCAACAAATTCATCAGTTGATCCATATATAAGGCGCACTGGCCTATAAGGCGCACTGTCGGCTTTTGAGAAAATTTTAGGTTTTTAGGTGCGCCTTTTAGGGCGGAAAATACGGTACACAATATACATACAAGTAAATATGATGTGGAAAAAGTGTATTTCAGTTTAATTGTAGCGTGCTTACGTCCATAAACTTGTGCACAGCCTTATTGGCTCTAGAAAATACTCATTTGTGGTGGTGGTGGGCAGTGGCGGCTCACTCGGAATGGTGAGGTGGAAACGGAGAGTGTATAGGATAAGGATGGACAGAAAGGAAAGGATCCAGTGACTATAGAGTTAATTCGTGAAAATGGGTGGGGAAATGGTTGACGAGGGTGCTACAGGAAGTGATGGCAGGCCAGTAAAGAAAATAAACGCTAAACGTGTTTTAACATTGACTGGTTAAAACAGGAGAATTATAGGGTGACCAGATTTGGGTTTCTGAAAAAGAGGACACCTTTTTTTTTGGAGGACGGCATGGTCATTTTTTGGGAGGGGGCGTGGTCATGGGGGGAATCTTTTTTTTTGGGGGGGGGGTCATTTGTGTCATGTTATGACACAAATTACAAGGTGTCTGTATAGCAATTGCATTTATTGGCCCGAATAACACAAAACAACATGCCGTATTGGCCTGAATATAAGACGACCTTGATTATAAGCCGACCCCCTCTTTTGCAAGACTCAAGTTTGAAAAAATACTTTTTGAACACCAAATTAAATTTTTATACAGAAAATAATTACCGTACATCTGAAACAATCTTACACATCTTAATATCTGAACATTTAAATATGTGAACTAAAGTGCAATCACGTTTGTAAATGAATGGCTTCTGGTTTTTGAAATGTAAATAAACCAATCTACTGTGATAAAACAACAAAATTGCAATAATTTTCATAATCAAAGTGAAGTCTAACTGTAACTGTAGTCTTGAAACAAATCTGAATAAGGAAAAACATTGCAATAAAATAATCCAAACTGCTACCGCTATTGTTGTGGAGCCTGAGGACTGTATCGGGGGTTGGCTCGGATGGTTATGCTCTTTTCGCCCACGGGTGTCGGTCAGAACACAGGAGGGAAGAAGTGGTTGAGTTTTGATTGCTTTACTGAATTATTGGCAAAAAAGTAACAGGCACTGTGGCTCAGGGGGGCATACAGGCAAACTGGCAAAAGAGTATAGGCACATGTTTGGTCGTAAGGATGTGAGAGCAGGTGTGTGTAGTGTACATGAGTGAGTCTTTGGGTGTGTGAATGTGATTCTTGTGTGTGTGATTATTGTGTGAAGGGTGTGTGGTGTGTGTGTGTGTGGGGGGGGGAGTGGTTCTGCAACAGACGGAAATACAGCACGCAAGTCAACGCTCAACTCCTGACGTCACACAACACTAGCAGACGGCACACATTACATAACTAACTGCGCGTAACGGTTCCACTATACTAAATAACCATAAATTAAATACTCTCGGCAACATACAAAACATAAGTCATCGAGACAACAAAATACATTTGCTGGCGACCGTTAGTCGCCGTGCTGCTGCGTAACGGCTACTCGTACGGATGTGAGGCAAACTTAAAGGAGCGCGCCGAAGCTATCAATCAAACGGCGCACACACGAAACAAACTGCGATCAGACAAACGGCACAACAGTAGACAGTAGTAACAATGAAATGTCTATACCGTAATTTTCAGGACTATAAATCGCGTTTTTTTTCATAGTTTGGGTGGGGGGGGGGCGACTTATAATGAGGAGCGACTTATATGTGAATTCTTTCAATTTTCAACAAAAAAAAAAAAAAGTGAAACCGCGATAAACGAACCGCGATGTAGCAAGGGATTACTGTAATTTGAATTTCAAGTGACGTCAGCAGCGCGGCGTGGCGGTTGTTTACAAAAAGGAAAAAGATTGATCACGGGATGACGAAGATGATGAAGGGCCCCACGTACTACCGGCATTATTAGCGGCTTTGTTTCTAAGTGACACGGAGGACGAAGAGTTTGAAGCATTTAAGGATTTGGAGTGACACAGAAGGTTTGAAAAACTATTATGGCTTTTACGCACGCCCGGTCCTAATCTACGAAGCTCTATTTCACCTCCGTGGATAGAAGTCGGGGGCCGGCGCTCGGCCGGGTGGCTGTCCGGGGACGGTGGATGGGGCTCGGTCATGGCTTTTACGCACATCCGGTCCTATTCTATGGATCTCTCTTCCACCTCCGTGGCTGGAAGTCCACGCCGCCACGCGCCTGGAAGTTTGTTTTGTTAAATAAAGAGCCGTTTACCAAACCCACGTCTTTCCTTGTACTTTGTTAACGCTACAATATAGTTATATACTAGATCTGTGGAATAACGACGAGGCTGACGTCAGGGCGCATGCGCGGTGTTGTTGACAAAGGACGAGGAATTTGATCGATGGATTTAATGATTTAGAGTGCACAGATGGTTTGATAATATTATTGCTTATATAATAGTTACCGTTTTTTTCCGTGTATAATACGCAAAATTTAACTAATTTATTGTCCTAAAATCTGGGGTGCGCATTATACATGGGTACAATTTTTTTTTAATTTTTTTTTTTTAATTTAATTATTTTTTTTTTTTTTTTTTTTTTTTTTTTAAGAAAATCATGGTACTGGTACGAGTATTGATTTATGTATTGTTCTCTTCTTGTCATGTTGTGAAAGAATGTGGGTTGAATAAATACCGAAAGAACAATAGTGTGTTTGTACTGTGCTCTGGTCATTTCGTCAAAGAAGGGATAATAGTCCTCTTCTCTTCTTGACTGACAATGAATGTGATAGCTTAATACAATCAGCAAATAACAAAATGCGTATTACAGGTAATATTTTATTTCACAACACTTTGCCTTGTTCCTTTCGTCTCTGCTGTTCACTTCAAACACGCTCCATACGAACGCAATGCTCTCGTATCAGACGCTTGCTCGATCACCTGCTCGTTTGCTGTCACAATGTACCCTACACAAATCCGAAACATTTGTTGCGGCTCCGAGTCACGACGAGGGGCAAGTTTTGGTTTCCAAGGGTGTTTTTATTCCTCTTCAACGTCTCTCCCATACAGAGCCGCCTTTTTCACATGTCCGCACGTCACTTTCCTCTCTTTTCATCTGATCGCGGTGGTGCCTTTATGGGCAGTCGGAGAAATCAACGCCAACAAAAAAAATACATCCAGCCTAGTTAAGACCATACCAAAGACTATAAAAATGGGACCCATTGCCTCCCTGCGTGTGTGACGATCATTGGGACTTTAAAAAAAAAAAAAAAAAAAAAATTAAAAAAAAAAAAAAAAGAATTGGGTGCGTATTATACATGGGTACAGGCTTTTTTCCAGCATCAACATGCCATTGTTAGGGTGCGTATTATACATGGGGGCGTATTATACACGGAAAAAAACGGTATTTGATATCTACCGTTTTTTTCCGTGTATAATATGCAAAATTTAACTAATTTATTGTCCGAAAATCTGGGGTGCGCATTATACATGGGTACAATTTTTTTTTAATTTATTTATTTTTTTAAATGTATTTATTATTTTTTTTTAAGAAAATCATGGTACTGGTACGAGTATTGATTTATGTATTGTTCTCTTCTTGTCATGTTGTGAAAGAATGTGGGTTGAATAAATACCGAAAGAACAATAGTGTGTTTGTACTGTGCTCTGGTCATTTCGTCAAAGAAGGGATAATAGTCCTCTTCTCTTCTTGACTGACAATGAATGTGATAGTTTAATACAATCAGCAAATAACAAAATGCGTATTACAGGTAATATTTTATTTCACAACACTTTGCCTTGTTCCTTTCGTCTCTGCTGTTCACTTCAAACACGCTCCATACGAACGCAATGCTCTCGTATCAGACGCTTGCTCGATCACCTGCTCGTTTGCTGTCACAATGTACCCTACACAAATCCGAAACATTTGTTGCGGCTCCGAGTCACGACGAGGGGCAAGTTTTGTTTTCCAAGGGTGTTTTTATTCCTCTTCAACGTCTCTCCCATACAGAGCCGCCTTTTTCACATGTCCGCACGTCACTTTCCTCTCTTTTCATCTGATCGCGGTGGTGCCTTTACGGGCAGTCGGAGAAATCAACGGCAACAAAAAAAAATACATCCAGCCTAGTTAAGACCATACCAAAGACTATAAAAATGGGACCCATTGCCTCCCTGCGTGTGTGACGATCATTGGGACTTAAAAAAAAAAAGAAAAAAATAAATAAATAAATTGGGTGCGTATTATACATGGGTACAGGCTTTTTTCCAGCATCAACATGCCATTGTTAGGGTGCGTATTATACATGGGGGCGCATTATACACGGAAAAAAACGGTAATTTATATATCGTTATATGGACCTGTGGAATATTTTGAAGTGCAAGCGCCGTCAGCTGCGCGCACCCGGCCGGCATTGTTGACATAAAGGACGGTCGATGGATTTAATGATTTGGAATGACACAGATGGTTTGATAACATTATTGCTTATATAATAGTTATTTGATATATAATTTATATATCGTTATATGGGCCTGTGGAATATTTTGAAGTGCAAGTGCCATCAGCGGCGCGGACCCATTGTTGACAAAGGACGATTGATGGATTTAATGAATTGGAGTGACACAGATGGTTTTATAAACGTGTTATTTATGTAATAGTTATTTGAATAACTCTGAATGTCAGGCCCGTTCTCAGCTCTTCGTTTGTGTTTATGTCACGTTAGCATACCTATCGTTTAGCCTGTTGTTGCTCGTTCATGTCTGTTCTTGGTGTTGGATTTTGTCGAATAAATTTCCCCCAAAATGCGACTTATACTCCTGAGCGACTTATATATGTTTTTTTTTCACGTTATTGTGCATTTTATGGATAATGCGACCTATATTCCGGAGCGAATTTTAGTCCGAAAAATACGGTAAGTGCATTACAGATAAAAAATGATCACATTGATTGTACAATGTTTTAAAACATTTAGTCAACAAACAGTTATGTGGAACTTAAAAACAAATAAAAACATCAAACACATCTAAATTTAGAAATAAATGAATTTAAAATGCATTTTCCACATCAAGGTAGCAATTCTAAAAACATAAATTGAGGACACACACTTGAAATCTTAAGTGGCAGCTGTTTTAAACAGACATTTGATAAAGTAAATTTGGCCCCTTCCTTTTTAAGGCATAAAATGTAAACAAAAACAACTCTCATAGATAACATACGTGGCATGCATAAGACATAATTTTTTGCTTAACAATACTCTTCAGACTGTGAATGGTGAGCGAAAAACTGCAAATTCTGTCTCGAGTTCGCTAAAGACCTGAAATCGTTTCTCAAACTCCCTCAGCAACCCTGAAATCTTGTCTTTGTACTGTTTCACATCAGGATTAACACTTGCTGCGCACACATCTCGGAGACAGGGAAAATGAGCAGGGTCTCCGCTTGCTATCTGCATCTCCCATAACGTGAGGTTTAACTTGAATGCACATAATACTGTGTTACATTTTTTTTGCGTCCCTGCAACATTCTTTTCAGATTATTCAAGTGCTCTGTGATATAAACCATGAATGCTAGATCCTGCAGCCAAAGTGGGCACTGTAATTCCTTAACAGGTTTTCCTTTTTTCTCCATAAATTGTCCAATTTCCCCACGTAGATGAAAGAAGCGCCTCAGCACAGCACCTCTGCTTAACCATCTTAACTCAGTGTGGTATGGCAGACCATAGGTAATGTTACAGTCACTGAGAAGGCTGTCCAACTGACGATGATTGAGACCTCTGGCTCGGATGAAATTAACAGTTCGGACAGCCACCTCCATGACATGATCGATTTTTAAGGACTTGTAGCATAATGCCTCCTGATGCAAAATGCAATGAAATGTCCGAAAGTCACACTGAACTTGGTCACAACACCTGCTTTTTTCCCTATCATTGACGGCGCACCATCAGTGGCCAGGCTTACAGCGCGGGACCAGTCCAACCCTGTCCAGTGCTCCAACGACGGAGCGGAAAATGTTGTGGCTGTTGTGGTGTCATAGGCACCAACTCGAGAAACTCCTCTGTGACAGTCAAAGTGTCATCAACACCACGGATGAATACGGCCAGTTGAGCGACGTCTGTAATATCAGTACTGCCATCAATTGCAACAGAAAATTCCAGAAATGACTCCACTTTGCCTTTCAGTTGTCTGTCCAAATCTGACGATTGTTCTGAAATCCTGTATGCCACGGTATTTCTCGACAAGCTAATATTGGCAAAAGCTTGTCGCTTCTCAGGACACACAATTTCAGCCTTCAGCATGCAGTTTTTGACCAACTCCCCCTCAGAGTACGGCTTTAATGTTAATGCTACTTGGTTAGCATTTACGTAGCCGGCTTTCACTGCAGAATCACTGACCTCTCGGCTCCGGGTTAAAACAGATTGCTGTTTCCTCAGACCAACCAACATTTCATTAATCTTGTTTTCTCAGTTCTCCGTGCAAGCTGTTGTATTTTTCACCATGCTGAGTTTCACAGTGGCATATTGTACTCCTTAAGCACCGAGACTTGCTGCATGCAATGGGTTTCCCATTCACCTCTGTGAACATATAGGAAAAAGTCAAATTTTCTTGAAAAATCCGACACTTTTCTCTTTTTGACAAAGACATTTCGCTGATGAGGGTGCCCGTTCCAAGAGAAAAAGCGGGTAAAGTGATTGAATTGACTAAAACACAACGCCTCTAGTGAAAAACATAGGAACTGCAGATTAAACAAAACAAAAACAAAAAAGTAGTTTATTCTTTTTTTTTTTTTAATAATGCAAATTTATCCCCGGGCCGGACTAAACCCTGTGTTGGTCCGGTTCCGCTAGGTTCCGTCGTATGTTCTACAACCCTGTTCTAAGCAAGTCACTGCCTGGATCCAGTGAGACGGCCATTGTGTCCCGGATAGTTCCCTATTTTTACTCTGCGTGGTGGCCACAAAACTGATGCAGCTGAGAGTGATGTTTAAGTATGATGGCCATTCTTTTCTGTAAAGTACCAGAATTCTATTTTCACTTGAGTTGTTTGTATTAGGTCTGTAGTTTGCACCTGCAGTTAGCACAGCTGCTGGCAATCGATCCAACCTGGGATGATTCATTTTAGAATATAAAATGTTTTGTAGTATTTGTACACTTGATCATTGTGAGAGAATGCCATGGGTGACACTCTTGGAGCAATAGCAATTATAGAACAAAACAACTCAGCGTAGATGCCAAACAGATTTCAGTACTGTAGAAAATTCACTTAACCTGTTTTGCCATGAGCATGAAATGCTCCAGGAATGCAAAGATCTCATACACTGTCTAGCATTTCAGAATTGTCTTAAGTCAGATGTGTCAAAACCTTTTGTAAAGGGGATCATATTAGGTTCGATGTAAATGTATAAGTCGGATTGATTCCTAGAACCATAACCATTATAAATTAACTTTAAATATATCCTTTTCTGTCTGCAGTTAGGTTGATATTGCAAATGAGAATCTATTGTCAATTGCATTACCAGGATAGTTAAATATTAAAATAATAAATTAAATACCAATGAATGATCTCATGAAAGTTGAATTAATTTTTTATTACATGGATATAGTTTGTTTTATTATTGTTTGTCACGGAATGGAGCAGGGCGACCAAGTGCACCTTGGACCAAAGTTTATTGAATAAAATACAATTACCGTATTTTCCAGACTATAAGTGACTCCGGAGTACAAGTCGCACCAGCCATAAAATCCATAATAAAGAAGAAAGAAACAAGTCGCAACAGAGTACAAGTCGCGTTTTGGGGGAAACTTTATTTGTCAAAATTCAACACCAAAAACAGACATAAATAGGTACCAACAGGCTAAACGATACGGTGTGCTAACGTTACATAAACAGGAACTGAGAACGTGCCTGACATAACATATTAAGTTATTTAAATAACTATGACATAAATAACACGTTTATCGAACCATCCGTGTCACTCCAAATCATTAAATCTATGGAGGGGATGGATTAAGATCACACGGGGATGGGTTAAATGCAGAGGACAAATTTCACCACACCCAGATGTGTGTGTGACGATCATTGGGACTTTAACTTTAACTTTTTTAACAAAATCTTTGTCTGTCACGCGCAGGCGCCACCGGCCACTCGACCACGCCCCCCTATCACCGAAATCACCGTCACCTGGCACTGGCTCATTGGGAGCGCTATATTAGCGCGGCCAGCATAACACCCTTTGTCAGCTTGTTTTGTGATGACCTTGTACGCACCGGTCCGAGTAAGCTTGACTCCCCGATTCCTTGTGATTTGGTTCCTGATCTGCCTGTCTTGCCCGACCTTTTCTCAGCCAGCAGTTGTCCTCCTAAAAGTCCTCCTGTTTGCAGTCTGTCCTCGCCAGTCCCGTTAAGCACTCCTTCCCCTGGCTCGCCATCCGGCCATCCACGCCCGACGAGTCTAGCCTCGTTCGTTCACCGCTCCAGCCCTCCACCGATCACTTTCCCCTTCACAATAAAGTCTGTGTCGCTCTGCACTTGGCTGTACTGTCCGATCCATTACAGTGTCCTCTGTCACTTCTAAACAACGCCGCTGCTGACTCCGGAAGTACATGCGGCACTGACGTCAGACTCGTCAGTTGCAGTTCAAATGATTCCACAGGCCTATATAACTACGTATATATGAATGAATGAATGAATGAACGAATCTTTATTTCTAACATGATTTAAAGAATAAAAACAAACAACAAAAAAAAAAAAAACGATATATATCACTGTTGGAAAAGGAGCAGGAAGAAGCCTAGGCTTATCATGTCCTACCACTATCCATCACTTAGTTCTAAGTGAGAACAATAAAACTAGAAAAGAACAAAAGAAAAACAACAAAAACATCTTATAATCCAAAAGTTCAACAGTAGTCACCTTCATTTTCCTCTTTTTGGTAATTTTCAAATATCATTCCTTTAAACATTTTTTTAAATAGAACTATATTTCTGCTTTCCTTCATTTTATCTTCTAGTCCAGTGGTCCCCAACCTTTTTTGCACCACGGACCGGTTACGTGTCAGAAATATTTTCGCGGACCGGCCTTTATATAAATAAATATATTTATATATTTATTATTTAAATATTTATATATACCGTTTTTTCCCATGTATAATGCGCAAAATTTAACTAATTTATTGTCCTAAAATCTGGGGTGCGCATTATACATGGATACAATTTAAAAAATTACTTTTTTTTTTTTTTTTTCCTTTTTTTTTTTTTGTAAAGAAAATCATGGTACAACAATTTTTGAAGAAAATCTTGTCACGGATGGTTCTTTACAACGTCACTTTCCTCTCTTTTCATTTTAACCTAACTGATCGCTGTCGGAGATGGGCAGTCGGAGAAATCAACGCCAACAAAAAAAATACATCCAGCCTAGTTAAGAAATCACCAGAAAGATCACCATGACAATTGTGAATAATAAATAAATAATTATTATATATTATATATATTATTATTATAATAATAAATAATTGTGATAAATAACTGGAACATCACTCAAATATTGGTGATCCCGTTGAGAGTCTCACATATTTCTTCGCTATCGAGTTTCCTACTGCATGCGCAGTGATACTGACCGGCAGAATAACATCCGGTTGTTCCCAAAGATGATCTTTTTTCTGAAATAATTTTATGTTTACGAACTTAAGTAACCCGGCCGGGTCATACCAAAGACTATAAAAATGGGGCCCATTGCCTCCCTGCTTGGCACTCAGCATTAAGGGTTGGAATTGGGGGGTTAGATCACCAAATGATTCCCGAGCGCGGCGCCGCTGCTGCTCACTGCTCCCCTCTCCCCCAGGGGATGGATCAAAATCACACGGGGATGGGTCAAATGCAGAGGACAAATTTCACCACACCCAGACGCGTGTGTGACGATCATTGGGACTTTAAAAAAAAAACAAAAAAAAGAAATTTAAAAAAAAAAAAAAGTCAAAATTTGGGTGCGTATTATACATGGGTACAGGCTTTTTTCCAGCATCGACATGCCATTTTTAGGGTGCGTATTATACATGGGGGCGCATTATACATGGAAAAAAACGGTATAAATAGGATGAAATAAAATGATACGACTGGCATAAAAACAAATATAAACCACATAAAAATAAAACGTTGAATTAGTGGGAGCACCGAGCTCTTTTCTCAGAAATGAGCCGTTCCCATCTAGGCGTAATCGGAGACAATGACACCCGAAGTGGTTAAGGTTTGTCTTTAAATGCAGGATGCTTGGTCTCCATGTGCCGAAGCAGGTTTGAAGGCTTCATTGCCTCGTTAGCTAGCCTTTCGCCACATATGCGGAGTGCACTTGGCGCGTCAGAGTCACCTGTGGCGATAAATCCATATTTTAAATAGGACTCCAGAAATGTTCTTTTAAATGCAGCTTTCCTTTTCTGAGAAGTCGTAGCCTCTTCTTCTTCAGTGTCCTCATTGGACGTTTTTCCCTTTCCGAAGAAGCTTTCCAAACTTCTCTGTTTCTTGCTCATTTTTGCTTGCCTCGCGGGCTTGACTGTGGTGACATATCACGTGACCGAGACGAGCGCCCTGTGTCAAGAGTCCTTATTTTTCAGATGCACCGACAGATGTAATTGGGAGAGATTCGCCAAATTTTTTATATTTTTCAAAATAAATCCTTACTCATTTTTGCTAGCTTTGCGGGCTCGACTGGGGAAACATGTCACGTGACCGGGACGAGCGTCTTAACATGAATGAATTGATCGTCAATGAAAAAAAAAAATATATATATTTTTTTTTTTCCTGTGCGGCTCCGCGGCCCGGTACCAAATGACCCACGGACCGGTACCGGTCCGCGGCCCGGTGGTTGGGGACCACTGTTCTAGTCCATTCCACACAGTTACTCCATAGGATGATATGCACCTGCTCCTGAGATTGGTGAGAGCATACCCCTAATCAAAGCTACCTTTTCCTCTCAAATTATAGCCCTTATGATCTCGAAATCCAACCTTGTGTACAATTCTCATAGCTTTTTCCAGTAGTATAATTAATGGTTTTAAAGTGCTTATGTATGCATTTCCCCATATCTCCACACAGTAAGTCAAATATGGTGAAACAAGACAACAATACAGAGTATACAACATCCTCTGGTCCAGAATATGTTTTGCACTGCACAGTACTGCAATACTCCTTGCTACTTGGGTTCTAACGTATCTTATATGAGGTTTCCAACAGAATTTATTGTCTAATATTACTCCTAAAAAATTTATCTCGTAAACTTGTTCAATATTGACATTATCTATTGTTACTTGAACCTGTGTATCTATTTTACGGTTTCCAAATACCATCAGTTTGGTTTTGTCTACATTCAATGATCATTTATTAATGTCAAACCATATTTTTAGTTTGGATAATTCAGTTGTAATGGTCTCCAATAGTATCTTTAAGTTATTACCAGAACAGAAGATGTTGGTGTCGTCCGCAAAAATAATACATTTAAAGATAGTTGACACCTTACAAATATCATTTATGTACAGAATAAATAATATGGGGCCCAACACTGACCCCTGTGGGACTCCACAGGTAATGTCTAGGCATGATGATTTATGATTACCCATCTTAACAAACTGTTAGTCTGTTGTCTGTTAGTAATGTAACTTTTTAACCAGCTCAATACTACACCTCTCATCCCATATCTATATACTATATACGAAGAGGGCGTTCTCGGGCAAAATTACCGCCCACTTCAAGGACAGCAGGGACGCACGGCGCCTTTGGCAGGGCATTCAGACCATCACGGACTACAAGCCCGCGCCGCAGAGCTGTGAAGGCGACGTCCGTCTGCTCAATGACCTCAACCGCTTCTTTGCTCGCTTCGACGCTCAGAACAGCACTTGCCCGCTGAAGGCCACTCCCCCTTCCCACGAGCTGCCCCTGTGCCTCTCCGCCGACAGCGTGAGGAGGACGCTTGCCGCTATCGACATCCGTAAGGCGGTGGGCCCGGACAACATCCCGGGTCGTGCGCTGAAGGACTGCGCTGGTGAGCTGACGGGTGTCTTCACGGACATCTTTAACACTTCCCTGCAGCAGGCCATCGTCCCGTCGTGTTTCAAAGCTGCCACCATCGTACCTGTGCCGAAGAAGCCTGCTCCGTCCTGCTTCAACGACTACCGCCCCGTGGCACTTACGGCCATCATCATGAAGTGCTATGAGCGGCTTGTCTTGGAGCACATCCGGTCAGTTCTCCCCCCACCATTGACCCCTTCCAGTTTGCGTACCGAGCCAAACGGTCCTCTGAGGATGCCATCTGCTCTGCCCTCCACTCGGCCCTCACCCACCTGGAGGGGAGGGACTCGTATGTGAGGTTGCTGTTTGTGGACTTCAGTTCTGCCTTCAACACCATTGTGCCGCAGCGTCTCATCAGCAAACTTGACAAGCTGGGCCTCAGTACCTGCCTCTGCAACTGGCTACTGGACTTCCTCTGTCAGAGGCCACAGGTGGTACGTGTTGGCGACAAGATCTCCGCCAGCATCACGCTGAGCACAGGGGCCCCCCAAGGCTGCGTGCTCAGTCCGCTGCTCTTCACCCTCCTGACGCATGACTGCGCTGCCACCTGCAGCGGCAACCGCATAGTGAAGTTTGCTGACGACACGACTCTGGTGGGTCTCATCACCAAGGGAGACGAGACTCAATACAGGCTGGAGGTTGACCTTCTGACCGCGTGGTGCGGGGACAACAACCTCCTGCTGAACGTCGACAAGACCAAGGAGATTGTTGTTGACTTCCGGAAGGGTCACGCCCAACACCTGCCGCTGACCATCGACGGTGCTGTGGTGGAGAGAGTGAGCAGCGCCAGGTTCCTGGGGGTGCACATCAGTGAGGATCTCTCCTGGTCCACCAACACCGCATCGCTGGCGAAGAAGGCCCAGCGCCGCCTGTACTTCCTTCGGAAACTCAGGCGAGCGGGGGCTCCTCCGGCCGTCATGACTACTTTTTACCGCGGCACCATTGAGAGCGTCCTCTCCAGCTGTATTGCTGTCTGGGGTGGCAGCTGCACTGACCACGACTTGAAGGCCCTGCAGCGCATAGTGAAAACGGCTAGTAAGACTATTGGTGCTTCTCTCCCCTCCTTGAAGGACATTTACACCTCCCATCTCACCCGCAAGGCGACCAAGATTGTGAGTGATGTGAGTCACCCCGCTCACTCTTTGTTTGAACTTCTGCCCTCTGGGAGGCGGTACAGGAGCCTGCACTCCCGCACCACCAGACTTTCCAACAGCTTCGTACTCCAGGCTGTTAGGATCCTGAACTCGCTCCCCCTTTCAGCGTAGCGTCCTGTTCTTGCTGTCTGCTGTATGCACACTGGCTCGGTTTTGCACCTCTTATTTAATGGGTTATTGGTCTGTTATTTATTCATCGCTCACTTTATTTTATTTATTTATTATTTCTTGTTTTTGTTTTGTGTCGCCTACTTGTATGTCTCATCACCGTGGGATGGAGGAAACGGAATTTCGGTTTCTTTGTGTCTTGACATATGAAGGGATTGACAATAAAGCTGACTTTGACTTTGACTTTGATATACTATCTATATAATATGTTATGGTAAATGGTATCAAAAGCTTTTTTCAAATCAATAAATACTCCTACCGCATATTCCTTATTGTCAATACAGTTAGTTATTTCTTCCGTCAAATCCATTAGTGCCATAGTTGTTGATCTATTTGTTCTAAATCCATATTGGCTGTCAGTTAACAAGTTGTGTATCTCAGTGAAGCTATCCAGTCTCATGATGAAAAGCTTCTCCAAGATTTTAGAGAATTGACATAATAGAGAAACAGGTCTATAATTTGTAAAGATATGTTTATCTCCTGTTTTATACAGTGGGATAACCTTCGCCGTTTTTATTTTGCTTGGGAAGGTGCCTGTTTTAAAGGACAAATTACAGATGTATGTCTGAGGATTTACCACTCCATCAACAACTTCCTTAATTAAGGCCGTATCAACATCATTCCCATCTGTAGATGTTTTATTTTTGCATGATTTTATAATATCTAAAACTTCTTTCTAATCAACCGCTCTCAAGAACATTGAACTTGGATTAATTTCAATACCATCTCCTACTGCTCTTGCCTGCTCTATCGACGGGTCGCTGATACCCTCAGCCAATTTTGGTCCTACATTCACGAAAAATACATTCAAATCATTGACCGCATCTTCCATATTGTTTATGGTGTTGTTATTATCCATGAAGTGTTCAGGATACTTTGTGTTAACAGCTCCTTTCCGGATAATACTGTTTAAAACCTTCAATATCCCTTTACTATTGTTTCTATTTTTTTCTATTAACTTGCTGTAGTAATCCCCTTGTACCTCCTTATGATTTGCGTGAGCTTATTTTTATATCTTTTGTACTTAATTTCTGTCTCTATGGTTCTATGCTTTATAAATTCTCGATACATAGAATTTTTCTTTTTACTGACATTTTGTAGACCTATTGTGATCCATGGGGACTCTGTATACTTATGCTTCCTATTGCATTGCTTTAGTGGGCAGTTTTTATCATACAATGACATAAATCTTTCTAGGAATATATCATAAGCTATGTCTACATTACATTCATTATACACACAATTCCAATCTTCCGTCAATAGATCTGCTCTGAAATCACTCAGGGATTCTGATGTTCTCACCCTCCTGTAAATGTTACTTCCATCCTTTACATTAATACAATCACAGTCATAAACCACAAAAACAGGCAAATGGTCACTTATGTCATTCAGCAATAACCCACTAATGATATTGTTTTCCAAGCTATTTGTGAATATGTAATCAATGAGAGTGACACAATGTGATGTTACTCTGCTTGGCTTGGTGATCATGGGCAAGAGACACATACGAAACAATGTATCATAGAATTCGTCAGTCTGTTTATGTTTATTCCCTCGTGCTCGTCGGAACCATCGACTTTCGCCATGCTAGCCCCGTGGTGACCATCTGCACGTGCCCCGACTGGGTGCCCGGACGCTGCTCACACGTTTGCCTGCTTTGTGATGTTTTCACCGATTCACGACCACGGTCCATTCGGCGCCGTTGAACTGGACTGCCCTTACACCTGTCGATGGATCCCGTGGAGGCTATTTTGTGTGTTTTGGGGTGTTCTCTTGTATTGAGGGGTGCTGGTTGGCCGCTGTTACTTTTTTTCCTTTGTCTTTTGGCTTTGATTTGCTTTGATGGCTTTTATCTTGAGCACTTTCTGACTTTCTTTGTGGCGCCGTTGTGTGGCAGCCTTATGAGAGCCTATTGAGTTGCGCTCATGCCATCTGTGTGTCTTTTGTATACCCACTCTGTGGTATGGATACTGCTGGGGCCTGAATTTCCCCTCCCCTGGGGATCAATAAATATTCAATCAATCAATCAATCAATCAATCTATATATATATTATATAAACTATATATCAAACTAGAAAATGCAATTCCTGGAGAAATTGCGTGTCAATCAATCAATGGCGAAGGCTGAATAACTTCTTGGGGAATGCTGCCGAATGATGTTGAAACAAGTTGAATTACTTGAGAAATGTAGAAAATAGAAGTCTAAAAAGAAATTTTGGAGAATTTGTGGTGAATTTCAAAATTGAAAATTTGTCATTTTTGGTAAGTGGGAAGTTGTGGAATGGTAGGAAAATGATGAAGAGTTGAAAATTGGAACGGGTTGAATCGGTTGAAAAATGTAGAAATTGGAGTTAAAAAACAAAATTTTGGAGAATTTGGCGTGAATTTCAAAATTAAAAATTTTGAACTTTTGGTAAGTGGAAAGTTGTGGAATAGGTAGGAAAAAGATGAACAGTTGGAAGTTGGAACGGGTTGAATCGGTTAAAAAATGTAAAAGTTAGAGCAAATGTTAAATTTAGGTGACTTCTGGTTTCATTTAGGGCAGTCCTTGTTGAAACAAGGTCACTTCCGGTTATTTTGGGGCACTTCCGGTTTAATTTAGTGCACTTCCGGTTTATTTGGGGTCACTTCCGGTTTAAAAGGTCACTTCCGGTTTATTTGGGGAACTTCCTGTCTGATTTACATCACTTCCTGTTTGATTTGGGGTCACTTCCGGTTTGATTTGGGGCACTTCCGGTTCATTCTGGGTTCATTGGGGGCACTTCAGGGTCAATCCAAGATGGCCGCCACACTGGAAGTGGGGGTCAAGGGTTGAATTGTGTAAGCATAGTGGGGGTGAAGGGGGTGAATATGGTAAGGATGAGGTGAACAAAGTGAATAAAGTTGGAATGGGTTGAATCGGTTGAAAAATGTAGAAATTACAATAGAAAAACGAAATTTTGGAGAATTTGGTTGAATTTCAAATTTGAAAGTTTGGAATTTTTGGTAAGTGGGAAGTTGTGGAATAGGTAGGCAAAAGATGAACAGTTGAAAGTTGGAATGGGTTGAATCGGTTGAAAAATGTAGAAATTAGAGTAGAAAAACGAAATTTTGGAGAATTTGGTTGATTTTGAAAATTTGGAATTTTTTGTAAGTGGGAAGTTGTGGAATAGGTAGAAAAAAGATGAACAGTTGAAAGTTGGAATGGGTTGAATCGGTTGAAAAATGTAGAAATTAGAGTAGAAAAACGAAATTTTGGAGAATTTGGTTGAATTTCAAATTTGGAATTTTTGGTAAGTGGGAAGTTGTGGAATAGGTAGGCAAAAGATGAACAGTTGAAAGTTGGAAGGGGTTGAATCGGTTGAAAAATGTAGAAATTAGAGTAGAAAAATGAAATTTTGGAGAATTTGGTTGAATTTCAAATTTGAAAATTTTGAATTTTTTGTAAGTGGGAAGTTGTGGAATAGGTAGGCAAAAGATGAACAGTTGAAAGTTGGAACGGGTTGAATCGGTTAAAAAATGTAGAAGTTAGAGCAAATGTTGAATCCCCTAAGAGAATGAATCGGAATTTAAAAAAAAAAGCAACTGCGCCAAATATTTTGAAATTTGGAACGAAACGAAATTTCCGGCTTCAGGAGGTTCACTTTTGGGGTTAAAATGTTGAAACAGGTTTAATCGGGCAAAAATTGCAAAGGTTAGCGCAAATGTAGCTATTTGGAGCACTTCGTGTTTAAATAAGGTCACTTCCGGTTTGATTCGGGTCACTTCCGGTTTATTTGGGCCACTTCCGGTTTAGCTGTGGCCACTTCCGGGTTATTTGGGGTCACTTCCGGTTTAAAAAGGTCACTTCTGGTTTATTTGGGGCACTTCCGGTTTAATTTAGGTCACTTCCGGGTTAGCTGAGGTCACTTCCGGTTTACTTAGGGACACTTCCGGTTTAAAAAGGTCACTTCCGGTTTATTTAGGGAACTTCCGGTTTTATTTGGGGCACTTCCGGTCCGATTTGTGGCACTTCCGGTTTGATCTGGGGCACTTCCGGTTAGATCTGGGTTCATTGGGGGCACTTCAGGGTCAATCCAAGATGGCCGCCACACTAGAAGTGGGGGTCAAGGGTTCCTTCTGTTGAAATGGTGGAATTTGCTTAATGTGATGAATGTTCATGTTGAATGTGCCATTAAGAATGAATGCGTAATTTTATACCACAAATGTACTAATTATGCAGAAACGTTCACGTCTCTGTTCAGTTTCTGTTGTTGGATTTGTTAGTCAGTTACGTTAGTCTGCCGAGTCAGTTTGTTTTTGTTAAACAGATTGGGCCTGCCGTTAATGACTTCTTCTTTTAAGCCCTCATAAGAAAGCCCCCAATTTCCTTGCGCTTGTAGTCCTTGAGAATATTTAATACCGTTATTAATCATTTTTAATCCGTTTGCTTTTAATTACGGTTGTTGCAGTTCTATCAGCTTGTGCCAGCATACAGATTAATTGTAGTTTAAAATAGCTGGCCGTGATTGGCGCAATGTATTCGCTAACAAGCCCGGCTTCTCAAGATGCTTTACACTACCTTGGGAACTTGGCACCACACCAAGACTGATCATCCCGCTTCTCTCCTTTGTTCACATTCACATATTAAAACCATTGTCTCACGTCACTTCCTGCTGGATGTGTTCGAAAAACATTTCAAATGGCAGCTATCACCACTGGTCCCATGTGGTCTAGCGGTTAGGATCCCTGGTTTTCACCCAGGTGGCCCGGGTTCAACTCCCGGCATGGGAACTGGCACTTTTGTTTCTACATTAATGAACGTTGGTGTACTGATGTCACGGTGTTGAAAGAGTTTTGCAGCCCTCTCCTAGAAACACTTTTCATAAACTGCCGGCCGTTCTATTCACCACGGGAGTTCTCCTCGATCGTCATGGCGGCTGTTTACATCCCACCACACGCACGTGCGAGTGAAGCCACGCAGATGCTGGCTGACCAGGTAACAGACATGGAGAAACTTCTACCAAACTCACTAATCATTGTTCTGGGTGATCTTAACAGGGCGAACCTCGCACACGAACTCCCCAGATACAAACAGCACGTAACGTGTCCCACCAGAGGGGCACAGACTCTGGACCACTGCTACACCGTGATCAAGGATGCATACCACTCTGCGGCTCGTGCAGCTTTAGGACTCTCGGACCACTGTCTAGTTCATCTGATCCCGGCCTACAGGCAGAAACTAAAAACTTCTAAGCCTGTGGTGAGGACTGTGAGGAAGTGGACAGTGGAGTCAAGGCAGGACCTCCAAGCCTGCTTTGACTGCACCGATTGGGGAGCTTTCGAAGCTGCAACTTCAGACTTGCATGAACTCACTGACACTGTCACATCATACATCAGTTTTTGTGAGGATCTGTGTGTGCAGACTAAGACCTTCTGCACGTACAACAACGACAAACCTTGGTTTACACCGAACCTCAGGAGGTTGCGCAAAGTCAAGGAGGAGGCCTTCAGGAGCGGCGACCGCGACCTGTTCAGGCAGACCAGAAACACACTGAACCGAGAGGTCAGGAAAGCCAAGAGGGGTTACGGGGAGAACCTGAAGAGACACCTCTCTGCCAATCCTGATCCCTCAACAGTGTGGAAAGGTCTGCAGAGCATCACGGGCTACAAGAAACGAACCCCCCGTCCTGTGGAGAGCCCAAGGCTGGCTAACCAGCTGAATAAGTTCTACTGCAGGTTTGATCGGTCCTCCCACACAACGGGACTTCCTGCAGCACAATCTACATACTCACCTCTCCCCACAACTGCTCTGTCCACACCTCTATCATCGTTGTCACCCACTCTCTCTCTTGCAGAGGCCGCGCCCGCACTCCAGGTCCGCGAGGAGGAAGTGCGCCAGATGTTCCGGAGACAAAAGACCAGGAAGGCACCGGGCCCAGACGGCGTGTCACCTTCCTGCTTGAAAGTCTGCGCTGAACAGCTGGCGCCCACCTTTGCACGGATCTTCAACCGTTCTCTGGAGCTGTGTGAGGTGCCCTCGTGCTTCAAGAGCTCCACCATCGTTCCAGTGGCCAAGAAGCCCGCCATCACAGGTTTGAATGACTATAGACCCGTCGCACTGACATCTGTGGTCATGAAATCTTTCGAGAGGTTAGTGCTGAACCACCTGAAGGAGGTCACGGGCCCCCTGCTTGACCCCCTCCAGTTTGCCTACCGGGCAAACAGGTCAGTGGATGATGCGGTCAACATGGGACTGCACTACATCCTGCACCACCTGGACACTCCAGGAACGTACGCCAGGATCCTGTTCGTGGACTTCAGCTCGGCGTTCAACACCATCGCTCCTGACATCCTCCAACAGAAGCTCATCCAGCTTGCGGTGCCTGCCCCCACCTGTCAGTGGATCACCAGCTTCCTGACCAACAGGAGACAGCGTGTGAGGCTGGGGGGCATCACATCTGACACCCGGACCACCAATACTGGAGCCCCTCAGGGGTGCGTCCTCTCCCCACTGCTCTTCTCTCTCTACACCAACGATTTCTCCTCAGATGACTCTCCTGTGAAGCTCCTGAAGTATGCAGACGACACCACTCTCATCGGACTGATCCAGGACGGTGATGAGACTGCGTACAGACAGGAGGTGGAGCGGCTGGTCCACTGGTGCAACCAAAACCATCTGGAGCTGAACCCGCTCAAGACCGTGGAGATGACAGTGGATTTCAGGCGAGACCCTTCACCACTTTTACCCCTCACTATCCGCAGTAATACTATTCTCTCCACAGACACCTTCAAGTTCCTGGGAACCACAATCTCTCGGGACCTGAAATGGACCGGCCACATAGACTCTGTCCGGAAGAAGGCCCAGCAGAGGCTGTACTTCCTGAGACAGCTCAAGAAGTTCAACCTGCCGCGAGAGCTTCTGAAGACCTTCTACACTGCCATCATCCAGTCTGTCCTCTGCACCTCCATCACTGTCTGGTTTGGATCAGCCTCCAAACAAGACAAGCACAGACTGCAACGGACAATCAGGACTGCAGAAAAGATCATTGGAATCAACCTCCCTTCTATCCAAGACTTGTACCTGTCCAGGACCAGGAAACGTGCAAGGAACATCTCTACAGACCCTTCTCACCCAGGTTGCAGTCTGTTTGAACTACTCCCCTCCGGACGGCGTTATAGAGCTCGGTACGCCAAAACCAGCAGACACCGAGACAGCTTCTTCCCCCAGGCTGTTGCTCTGATGAACTCACACCACTCATAGAGTCTCAGAGGCATTACTGTGCAATAACATCCTGCTCTTCACACCTTTTGAATTTGTCTACACTGTTTTTGCCATTATTCACATGTCCTGAGTGTTGTTAGTCACCTATATGTTGAACAGAGGGTGTGTTTTACCGAAGTCAAATTCCTTGTTTGGCACGCTCAAACATGGCGAATAAAAACTCTTGAATCTTGAATCTTGGTGGAGCATGGTGGTTATTGGTCTTACTTTTACTCACATGCACTAAGAGGCAATTGTCAATGGCAGGTAGCCTTAAGATTTCTTCATTTTTTTCACTTAATGTCAGGAAAATCGGCTTCATTTTGGTTTTGTTATATCATTTTATTCAGTACAGTTTGTGATGCAGACTATGTATCAGAGGAGCTGAGGCGAAAGGCCCAACTTTTCTTTCCTGACTATTGGTCACGAGCTGTGGATTGTGACTGAAAGAACAAGATCACAGATATAAGTGTCAAAAATGTGTTTCTTTCGTAGGATGTCTGGGCTCTACCTCGGAGATAGGATGAGAAGCTCTGTCATGCAGAAGGCGTTCAGATTGATGCTGCTGCTCCTCTGCATTGGGAGAATCCAGATGAGGTGGGTTGGGCATCTTGTAAGGGTGGCTTCTGGATGCCTCTCTGATGAGATGTTGTTCTGGGCACATCCCACTAATCCAGGACACATTAATGCCTCTGAAGTGCGACTTCAGCTAAATTACCGTATTTTCCCGAATATAAGCCGCTAATGTTTGTTCAAGTGTTGAGCCCTGTTGCTTGTAGTCTGGTGCGGCGGATCTTAATGATTTTTGTGATGTATAATAAACTTATACACTCGTTAGTTAAAAGGTTGTGGACCGCTGTTATGCAGCACTGCTTTGCTGGGCGGAGGGACATATGACCAGACAGTCGGGGTCCATCGACAGTATAAAAGGAAGTCTGTGAATAAAAGTGAAAGATCTTATTTACAGTATAACTACTAGTCTAAGAATGAAGGTTAAAAAAAAATCTTATTTACAGTATGTTCAATGTGGGTATATGTATTAACATGAATGAGGTTTGTACAGAGAGTAAATAATAAATAGTAAATAGTTATTGCACGTAGTTTTTAAAGGAGTGTCGGTGTTGTATTATAGCTGGTGTTTTCTCTCAGAGTTCAGAGCGCTGATGGCTCTTGGGAAGAAACTGTTTTTCAGTCTGGTAGTCCTTGTTCGAATGCCTCTGTAGCGCCTCCCAGAAGGAAGCAGTTCAAACAGCTGGGAGGCGAGATGTGTGTTGTCTTTGATGATGTTGTGAGCTCTGCTGACGCACCAGGTGTTGTATATGTCCGTCAGGGAGGGGAGAGGGCAGCCGATGATCCTTTGCGCTGCTTTGACTGTCCTCTGTAGCCTCCCTCTATCTGCAGCAGTGCAGCTCCCGTACCAGGTGGTGAGGCAGTACGTCAGCAGGCTCTCAATGGAGGAATGGTAGAAGGCGAGCAGAAGCTTCCGATCCATTCTGCTCTTCCTGAGGACTCTCAGGAAGTGTAGACGCTGCTGAGCCTTATTGATGACAGCTGAGGTGTTGCGTATCCAGGAGAGGTCATCAGAGATCTGGACTCCCAGGAATCTGATGTCGTGGACCCTCTCCACAATCTCGCTGTTGATGCATGGGGGGGATCTCTTCTTTTCCTTCTGAAGTCCACGATGATCTCCTTTGTTATCTTGGTGTTCAGAGCCAGGTTATTTGCAGAGCACCAGTTCGTGACCTCCTCCCTATAGGCTATCTCATCACCATTCGAGATCAGCCTTGACCACTGTGGTGTCATCAGCAAATTTTACAATCATGTTGTTGCCGTGGGCCGGACTGCAGTCAAGGGTATAAAGACAGTAGAGGAGAGGACTCAGCACGCAGCCTTGTGGTGAACCAGTGCTCAGTGTGCGTGTAGAGGAAAGGTGGGGGCCAAGTCTCACCGTCTGGGGCCTGTTGGTCAAGAAGTCTTTCATCCAGGTGCAAGTGAGAGGGGGCAGGCCCAGAGTGTCCAGCTTCGTGACCAGAACGTTTGGGATGATTGTATTGAAAGCCGAGCTGTAGTCCACAAAGAGCATTCTCGCATAGCTCTGCTGCTGTTCCAGGTGTCTCAACACAGCATGCAGAGCTATGGTGAAGGCGTCCTCCTTGGATCTGTTCACCCGGTACGCGAACTGATGGGGGTCGAGTGTGGGGGGGAGGCAGTCCTTGATGTGTTTGAGAACCAGTCTCTCGAAGCACTTCATTATTACTGGGGTGAGGGCAACAGGGCGGTAGTCGTTGAGGCTGGTTGGGGGTGAATTTTTTGGTAAGGGGATTATTGTAGGTGACTTCAGGCTGGTAGGAATGACTGCTTGTGCCAGCGAGAGGTTAAAGATCCTGCAGAAAATCGGGGACAGCTGGTGGGCGCAGGCTCTGAGCACTTTGCCAGGTACTCCATCTGGAGCAGGTGCCTTCCTGGGGTTTACTGCCTGGAGCACACGCCTCACCTCCTGCTCCTTTACAGTGAGTGGAGGGGTGCTGGGATCTGGTGTGGATGGGGGTGGGGGGAGGGCTACAGCAGGTGAGTGAGGCTGTGGTGATTCAAAGCGGGCAAAGAAGCAGTTGAGCTCCTCTGCCAGCGACTCACTTGGGTCTGACGTCACCTCACAGCCCCTGAAGTTGGTGATGGTCTGGATGCCCTGCCACACCTCTCGTGGTCTGTTGCTGGTGAGGTGGGACTCCATCTTCCTCATGTACTCCGCTTTAGCTTTTTTAATCCCTTTCTTCAGGTCAGCCAGAGTTGAGCTGTAAAGGGCTCTGTTGCCTGACCTGAAGGCAGAGTCACAGGCCTTGAGGAATGAGCGGACCTGGCTGGTCATCCAGGGTTTCTGGTTGGGGAAGACCCGAATGGTTTTGTCCACACATACGGTTCCCATGCAGAATTTGATGTAGTCCAGGACTGACTCCGTGAACATGGCCAGGTCTTGGTGGTGAAATAGGTCCGTGTTTTGAAGGCAGTCCTGGAGTTGACAGAGTGCATTTCCAGGCCAAGTTGTTACAGTCCTTATGGTGGGCCTGGATCTGCGTCTGAGAGAAGTGTATGCGGGGATGAGTAGCAAGGAGAGATGGTCTGACTGTCCGAGGTGGGGGAGGGGCATGGCTCTGTACCCATGCTTGATGTTGGAGTACACGTGGTCCAAAGTCCTTTCCCCTCTTGTTGGGCACTTAACGTGCTGGTGAAACTGTGGGAGTACAGTCTTCAGATTGTTCCTATTAAAGTCTCCTGCTATTATGTGAACACCATCGGGGTGGGCCCGCTGCTGTTCATTGATGGTGTTCAGCAGGAGAGAGAGCGCCGCACTAGCTTTAGCATTCGGCGAGATGTAAACAGCGGTGATGATCACCACTGTTACCTCTCTCGGTAGAAAAAAAGGGCCGACATCTAACAGACATGTACTCAATATCGGTGGAGTAGTGGCTCACTATGATGCTGCTGTTGTTGCACCAGTCCTCATGCACGTAGATACAGAGACCCCCACCTCTTTTTTTGCGGGAGACCACAGTCCGATCCCAGCAGTGTAGCGAACGACCTGCTAGCTGCACGCTAGCATCAGGGATCTTCAGATTCAGCCAGGTCTCCGTGATAATGAGGGCGCAGCAGTCATGAACATAGTGATTTCCCGCAAGCTGTAGTTCCAGAGCTTCCATCTTGTGGGTGAGGGATCTGGCGTTGGTGAGATACAGGCTCGAGAGGGGTGGCTTGTGCGGTTGGTTCTTTAGCGTTAGTAGGAGGCCGGACCTGCGGCCTCGCTTCTGCTTCCTCTCCCTCCTCCGCCTGCGGCACTTTCCAGTCCCGACAACAATCCACAGAGAGTCCAGCGGTCTTGCTAGTTCGTCCGGGATGTTTTGGCTGTATTGAAATTCCCTTGAGACTGCGGTCTTATGTCAATAGCCAATGTCTACGAGGTCCTGTCGGCTGTAGTGGTGTGCCGCCGAAGCAAAAATACAAAAAGTCCACAAATAGACACACAGAAAACGCAAAAACAAACACTGAAGGGGAGAGCCGTGAGCCGCAGCGTCTGAGCACGCCGCCATCTTGGTTCCAGTATGAGCTTATTCTGAGTTTATCAGCTGTTCTGAAGATGTAAAGGAAATGGTTCTGCTGCTGATGGCCTATTTTGATGGCTGATGGTGTATTTTGAAGAAAGGGAAGAGGGTGTGTAATGTCTATTGTGGAGGACACCTGTCTGGCTGGCAGTGGAAGTCCATGTGTTCGAGCTCCCCATAACTCCTACCATCATTGTCTGTGGAAAGTTAAATTTGTTGGAGTTTTTTTTTATTTATGTTGAATTAATTTATGTGCTTATTTTTGTTGTGAACTTAATCCTGTGTGTTTCCCTTTATTTTTTTAGGGCAATCCTTCTTCAGTTCCACCTGATTCATGCTGAGAGTTGACAGGAACATTGTTCAAGAGAACAATATACATGATGTTCGGCAGCTGCTACACCTTCAACATTCACTACTAGCCTTTCAGTTCAGTTCAGGGTGTACCCCGCCTACTGCCCGATGATGGCTGAGATAGGCTCCAGCACGCCCACGACCCTGTGTGGACAAGCGCTATAGATAGATAAATATTATTGACAGGGCTACTATCATACCGGAGTAGGCACATGCACAATAAAATTGACAGACCTACTCAACCACAATAATTTAATCCCAAATAAATCTTTACGGTCTCTACTTGTCGCTTTTTGTTTTGTTTGTGACGTTTAGAAAAAATAGAAATAAATTTATATACCGTATTTTCCGCCCCAAAAGGCGCACCGGATTATAAGGCGCACCTTCAATGAACGGCCCATTTTAAAACTTTGTCCATATATAAGGCGCACCGGATTATAAGGCGCATAAAATAGAAGCTATACTGCAACAAACTGAGGTTGACTAGGGTTGCGGTATGCATCCACTAGCCAATAACCAACGAGCCCTCTGTAAACAATTGCGTTTCTCAAATGATCTCCTATAAAATGATCGGAACTGACTAAAGTTCGATCTAACGCATTGGTACTACTTACCTATGTTTCCCTTCCATATCGATCCGTAGATTTACTCGAAACATTAACAGAGCAGCCTATTTTAACGTGAAATAGCCTGGTACGTATAGCAGCTATCGTTATAGCATTAGCCATCCGCAAAGTCCCACGAGCCTCAGCTCGCAATCTCCCATGAGCCTCAGCAAAGTGTAAACAATCGCGTTTCTCAAACGATCTCCTATAAAATGATCGGAACTGACTAAAGTTCGATCTAACGCATTGGTACTACTTACCTATGTTTCCCTTCCATATCGATCAGTAGATTTACTCGAAACATTAACAGAGCAGCCTATTTTGACATGAAATAGCCTGGTACGTATAGCAGCTATCGTTATAGCATTAGCCATCCGCAAAGTCCCACGAGCCTCAGCTCGCAATCTCCCATGAGCCTCAGCAAAGTGTAAACAATCGCGTTTCTCAAACGATCTCCTATAAAATGATCGGAACTGACTAAAGTTCGATCTAACGCATTGGTACTACTTACCTATGTTTCCCTTCCATATCGATCCGTAGATTTACTCGAAACATTAACAGAGCAGCCTATTTTGACATGAAATAGCCTGGTACGTATAGCAGCTATCGTTATAGCATTAGCCATCCGCAAAGTCCCACGAGCCTCAGCTCGCAATCTCCCATGAGCCTCAGCAAAGTGTAAACAATCGCGTTTCTCAAACGATCTCCTATAAAATGATCGGAACTGACTAAAGTTCGATCTAACGCATTGGTACTACTTACCTATGTTTCCCTTCCATAGCGATCCGTAGATTTACTCGAAACATTAACAGAGCAGCCTATTTTGACATGAAATAGCCTGGTACGTATAGCAGCTATCGTTATAGCATTAGCCATCCGCAACGTCCCACGAGCCTCAGCTCGCAATCTCCCATGACCCTCAGCAAAGTGTAAACAATCGCGTTTCTCAAACGATCTCCTATAAAATGATCGGAACTGATTAAAGTTCGATCTAACGCATTGGTACTACTTACCTATGTTTCCCTTCCATATCGATCCGTAGATTTACACGAAACATTAACAGAGCAGCCTATTTTGACATGAAATAGCCTGGTACATATAGCAGCTATCGTTATAGCATTAGCCATCCGCAAAGTCCCACGAGCCTCAGCTCGCAATCTCCCATGAGCCTCAGCAAAGTGTAAACAATCGCGTTTCTCAAACGATCTCCTATAAAATGATCGGAACTGACTAAAGTTCGATCTAACACATTGGTACTGCTTACCTATGTTTCCCTTCCATATCAATCCGTAAATTTACTCGAAACATTAACGGAGCAGCCTATTTTGAAATGAAATAGCCTCGCGGGTACAACAGCTATTCGGTGACGCCCCCTGACTACAGTTACCGTAATGTTGGGAAGCGATGCGACCTTGTAATTTACTAGTCGTACTAAAACGTACTGAAACATTTTGGCAGAGCACTGTGTACAACCAGTATGGATCAACAAATTCATCACTTGATCCATATATAAGGCGCACTGGACTATAAGGCGCACTGTCGGCTTTTGAGAAAATTTTAGGTTTTTAGGTACGCCTTTTAGGGCGGAAAATACGGTACAAGCATAAATTGGATCAGAGAGAGATGAGCTTTGAAAAAGAAAATATCACTAAATTATTCTACTCTCAGATCATAGTTTTAACATGGCAAAAATATGTTGTTTTTAGAACTGCAAACTGTCCCTTTATGTTCCAAATCTAGTGATTGAGTTGATGTGGGGATTTCTATAGGATGTGGGAATGGATGTTTTTTTCCAACGTCACATCCACTCTTTCCTAATTGGCTCATTTCGCTGTCTGTTTACTCGCGTTTGGCCCGCCTCAGATATGCACTTGATGCGATTACTCACCAGACTCAATCGTTGGTACAACGATGAGCCTTGATTTCTCTGGTGTTGTGGTGCCCCCACAGATTCACTCCTCTAATAAAAATCATCTCATATCTGACTGTGCAAATGAATCATTGTGAGATTGTTAATGATTTAATCCCAAATTAATCCCCTGTCTTGAATTTTGCTGGTCCATACCTTGTCAGCATCTATTAAAACAGATTTGATGCTTCTGTTTTCACAAAAAAATGTGAATTGGGTAGAGCTCATAACTGTTAAATAATGCAGAAGGAACTTAAACTGGGGAAATGAAGGCTAGATGACAGAGAAGTAGTACCGTTGTTTTCCATGTATAATGCACCCCCATGTATAATACGCACCCTAAAAAGGGCATGTCGATGCTGGAAAAAAGCCTGTACCCATGTATAATACGCACCCAAATTTTGACTTTTTATTTTTTTTTTAAAGTCCCAATGATCGTCACACACGCATCTGGGTGTGGTGAAATTTGTCCTCTGCATTTGACCCATCCCCATGTGATTTTGATCCATCCCCTGGGGGAGAGGGGAGCAGTGAGCAGCAGCGGCGCCGCGCTCGGGAATCATTTGGTGATCTAACCCCCCAATTCCAACCCTTAATGCTGAGTGCCAAGCAGGGAGGCAATGGGTCCCATTTTTATAGTCTTTGGTATGACCCGGCCGGGTTACTTAAGTCCGTAAACGTAAAATTATTTCAGAAAAAAGATCATCTTTGGGAACAACCGGATGTTATTCTGCCGGTCAGTATCACTGCGCATGCAGTAGCAAACTCGATAGCGAAGAAATATGTGAGACTCTCAACGGGATCACCAATATTTGAGTGATGTTCCAGTTATTTATCACAATTATTTATTATTATAATAATAATATATATAATATATATAATAATTATTTATTTATTATTCACAATTGTCATGGTGATCTTTCTGGTGATTTCTTAACTAGGCTGGATGTATTTTTTTTGTTGGTGTTGATTTCTCCGACTGCCCAGAAAGGCACCACCGCGATCAGTTAGGTTAAAATGAAAAGAGAGGAAAGTGACGTTGTAAAGAACCATCCGTGACAAGATTTTCTTCAAAAATTGTTGTACCATGATTTTCTTCAAAAAAAAAAACATTGTACCCATATATAATGCGCACCCCAGATTTTAGGACAATAAATTAGTTAAATTTTGCGCATTATACATGGAAAAAACGGTAGTCGTCTCTAGTGTAGACATTCCACTGGAAAAAACAACGAAAAAAAAACATTGACAAAATGCAGCCACCGGAATTTTCTTATCAGGAAATTCCCCTTCCAAACAACAACCTCCCCCCTTGCACCTCATCTCCACCTACGCGTTCATAGATTGAGCGCCTCATCAACGTCAAGGTATGTAGATCTTAAATATACTGTTTCAGTGATGTGTTTCTTATTTAATTTATGTTGCATATTCAACTTTGTGCATTTTTGCTCCGCAATTGTGGTATAGAAAAAGCAAATATATAAAAAAGTATAAAATTTAAATATTAAATATAAATAATAATGAAATATAAAAAAAAAGGACCATTAGGGTAAAAACTTGCAGATTATTGCATTTTCAGTTATTTCTAATGGGGAAAATTGCTTGGAAACTCAACGGTTTCGTTTCTCAACGCTCCTTCTGGAACGAATTAGCGTTGAAATTCGAGGTTCCACTGTAATAGCAAAATTAAGCTTCATGAAGCGTTGATATTTATTTACTCCTCAGATGGTTCTCTTGGTTTAAACTGCTGAGATCCTGTTTTCAACGTCACTGGCTAGAGAGGAAATAATACAGTGGTACCTCTATTTACGAACTTAATTGGTTCCACGATTGGGTTTTTAAGTAGAAACGTTTGAAAGTAGAAGCAATGTTTCCCATAGGAATCAATGTAAAAGCAAATAATGCGTGCCGGACTATCCCAAAAGTCGCACTTGCCCTATTAATCCATGTAAAACACAGAAAACCAAAACAAAAGTTTTATTTTTGCCTTTTCAAACCTTTATAACAAAAACTATATGTCACTTTATTCTTGACCTCCTAGCTTTTCTTGGGGAGTACGAAAATCGTATTCTCTTCACTTGCTAAAAAATACCCCCGAAAAGACACAGAAAAAGTTAGGCTAATAAATTATTGTATGCTTCCATGTACTCCCTGCAATGTGCACGCTCACGTACTCATCACTACTTATTACTTTGTAATTGATTGAAATTGACAAGCACAAAAGTGTGTTCTTCATGTTTTTTACAAGCTGGTACAGCAACGGTTTCTGCCTTTCACTCAGTGCGTGCGCGCCGGCAGCATGGGATACCTACTTGGCACAACACCGGCCATACTCCGTCGCGAATTCGGCGATACACATTCATTCGCCATGCTCCTTTATGAATTAGAGTTTCTATCGATAGTCATAGGAGACATACTCGACTATACTACTTGTTTTTAGTTTACGTGCCGAGACAAAAATGGAATGGCAGAGACAAGGCGGGGGGACGGGGGTGTGGGAGTTGGCTGGTCCGTCGGTTCAGGAGTCAAAAATTGTAGATGCAAAAAAGTCGCGAGGCTCCGGTTCGTATCTCGAAAAGTATTGGCATTCGTAAGAGGTACCACTGTACTGTGAAGGGATAACAGTGTTGCACACACACACACACACACACACACACACACACACACACACACACACACACACACACATGCACGCACGCACACACGCACACACACGCACACACACGCACACACTGACTGAAACTAAGACATCTTGTATGGAACATCTGCTTTAAAGTGAACCCCTTTTCATTTTCACCCATTGCTTCTTGATGCGGTTTCAAGATTCTTCATTGAGAAGAACATCAGGGCTACAATTATGTTCAGCGAGACTGCAAAAAGGGCTGTTACTCTGCGTAACAAATCGATTGTGAAGATGGAGGCAGCATTAGCAATATGGATCCAAGATTGCAGAAAGAAAAACATTGCTCTGAACTCGAATACGATCAGGGCAAAGGACAGGACTCTACAGCCGGATGGCGTAACAAAGTAACGACCCCCAAGCCCTGGAAGAAGAGATGCAGCCCGACCATCAACTTCAACTGGTTCTCCCACCTCCAAAATTGGTTTCACTGCAAGCAAGAGGTGGTTTTAAAAAATTTGGAAATGCCTTTGCTTGAAGAGCGTTTCGCTGCATGGAGAGGTTGCCGCTGCGGATAAAGACACTGTCGGCTTATGTGGAGGAGATGTTCCACGAGATCATACATGAAGTGGTCTATGTACCAGAATAAGTCGAAAAACACGGACAAAACCGGCTTGTTCTGAGCTGAGAGAGGAAGCCGTTACGCACTTACTACAAGCCGGATTCGGTTGAAGTTGGGAAATTGTGTAAGATGTAAATAAAACCAAAATACAATGATATGAAAATCCTTTTCAACCTATATTCAATTGAATACACTACAAAGACAACATATTCAATGCTCAAACTCATAAAGTTTATTTTATTTTTCAAATAATAATTAACCTAGAATTTCATGGCTGCAACATGTGCGGTAGAAGTTGGGAAAGGGCATGTTCACCACTTCGTTACATCACCTTTCCTTTTAATAACACTCAAACGTTTTGGAAGAGAGGAGACTAATTCTCTTAGCTTCTCATGTGGAATTCTTTCCCATTCTTGCTTGATGAACCGCTTCAGTTGTTCAACAGTCCGGGGTCTTCCCTATCGTATTTTACGCTTCATAATGCGCCACACATTTTCAATGGGAGACAGGTCTGGACTGCAAGCGGGCCAGGGGAGAACTTGGACTCTTTTACTTCGAAGCCACGCTGTTGTAACACGTGCAGAATGTGGCTTGACATTATTTGCTGAAATAAGCAGCGGCGTCCATGAAAAAGACGTCACTTGAATGGCAGCATATGTTGCTCCAAAATCTGTATGTACCGTAAATTCCGGACTATAAGCCGCGACTTTTTTCCAAAATTTTGAACCCTGCTGCTTATAGTCAGGTGCGGCTTATATAAGGATTTTTTCGTGATTTTTGTGATGACTTGATCACTTTTATACACTGCGGTATCTTGAAGAAAAAAAACAACAAAAATACTATTTTGAAACACTACTATGGCTGCTGCTTATTCTGGCTGTGTTGCTTGTGACTATTATGAGCTTTAGTAGGAATGCACGCTAGGTGACCTGCGTCAAAGGGCTCTAAACCCTTTCTCTTACTCTGCCATGTGACTCAGAGATTACACAAAGCAGTGGCACTGTTTGGACCGTCTGCATTGTATTAAAACCCAATCAATCAGCATTTAAATTCAATTCTTCTGACATTTTGCTCACCAAAAACAAGTTGTAATGAACGTGAACTTTGAATGCATTTTATTCAGAAGGTTAATTTGAGGCAGAGCACGAGCAAAGGCCATCCGGATCCCTGAATATAGGCGTAGGAGAATTAGCCCCTGACGAGCCAGAGGAGAACGTTGCCACTGTACAGGATTCGGAAATCAACCTTCTCAAGTCCGGAGAACTCACGATCGCCGTCCCGCTCAGCATCGAGGATATTTCCCAGTTTGGCGACGGCTCGCGGGAGCTCTAAATCAAATCCAGCTGTTACAGCGTGGTGACCGTTGCGGTGGCTGACGCGGGGCCGAGCATCGGCTGGATGTTTTCTTCGGAACCAAAAAGCATTTCCTTTAGTGTGGTTTACCGGGAAAATGCTGATGATCAATTGGAGCGATCAAAGGTTCTCATTCCACTGACGCGCTGCAATTCTCACAAAGAGACCATTCAGGGACAGCTAAAAGTGCGTCGGCCGGGAACCTACGCGCTCATCTTCGACAACTCCTTCTCACGATTTATCTCCAAGAAAGTCTTCTATCATCTGACCATGGAAAAGCCCATCATCTACGATGGAAGCGACTTCCCCTGAAGCTTTGCCAACACTAAGTATCACCATGGCAACCGAAGGGAGATAAGAAGAGACAGACGAAGAAGAGATAATGCGCCGAAGAAGACGTGCTAGTTTGTGTTTTGATAGGCGTATAATTCACACGAAGAAGAGACAGAACGAGATCAAGACGGACATTACTGAAAGGGAGCTTTTATACACAAACCGTCATTATGGGGGACAAAAGAAATGCATATGATGCCGCTTTTAAGCTAAAGGCAGTCGATGTTGATGACATTGTCTTGCGTCACCCTTTTCTTTATTTCGTGGTCCCGTCTACTCTGGAGCTATACGTGTCGCTCGCTAGTTTAATGTAATTTAGCGCTTCGTGCATGAGTAAAATTAGCATGAACAGGCCCTCATCACACTCGAAGAAATGCATAAAAGCGACGACGAAAGAGAGACTGAGAAAGTGTGAGGCGAAGGATATCTAACGCTATTCCAATCGGACGCTGAGGAGGAAGACTTCGATGGTTTGAGTGCACAGGAGGAAGATGAAGACGATGAAGCTCTTTTTTTACTTTTACTGGTATGTTTTTTAACGAGCCCGGTTGGTGCTGTACTACCGTGTTGCTGCTGTGTTACCGCCGCGTCTCAGTGACTTTTACCGGGTATGTTTTTTGTAATCCAGCCCTATTAGTCTTGTGTTACTTCCGTGTTGCTGCGGTATTACTGCCGCGACACGGGCAGTGTTTGGAAAGAAATGTTAAGGTATGTTATTAAAACTTTAAAAAAGCTTTCTGTGTCCAGTCTTTCTTTGTTAATAACTCGCGTTGGAAAGAAATGTTAAGGTATGTTATTAAAACTTTAAAAAAGCTTTCTGTGTCCAGTCTTTCTTTGTTAATAACTCGCGTGCACACTTCCGTGTTGCTGCGGTACTACTGCTGCGTCACAGGCAATGTTTAGAAAGACATGTTAAAGTATGTTATTAAAACTTTAAAAAGGCTTTCTGTGAACGGTCTTTCTTTGTAAAAAACGCGTGTGCACGTGCGGCTTATAGTCCGGTGCGGCTTATATAAGAAAAAAACTAAAATATCCCCCAATTTTAGCTGGTGCGGCTTATAATCCGGTGCGGTTTATAGTCCGGAATTTACGGTACTTTTCAGCATTTATGTTGCCTTCACAAAAATGTAAGTCACCCATGCCATGGGAACTAATGCACCCCCATACCATCACAGATGCTGGCTTTTGAACTTTGCGTTGATAACGGTCCGGATGGTCCGCTTCCTCTTTGGTCCGGAGGACACGACGTCCAGTGTTTCCAAAAACAATTTGAAAACTGGACTCGTCAGACGACAAAACACTTTTCCATTGTGTTTCATTTTAAATGAACTCAGGCCCAGAGAACCCGGCGGCGTTTCTGGATGTTGTTCTTAAATGGCTTTTGCTTTGCATGGTAGTTTCAACCCGCACTTACTGATGTAGTGACAAACTGTATTTACTGACAGTGGTTTTCTGAAGTTTTCCTGAGCCCATTTGGTGATATCCTTTAAACACTCATGTCGGTTTTTAAGGCAGTGCCATCTGAGGGATCGAAGGTCAGGGTCATTCAGTCTTGGTTTCCGGCCGTGGCGCTTACGTGCAGTGATTTCACCAGATTCTCTGAACCTTTTGATGATATTATGGACCGTAGATGTTGAAATCCCTAAATTCCTTGCAATTTTGCTTTGAGAAATGTTGTTCTTAAACTGTTCAACTATTTTCTCATGCAGTTGTGGACAAAGTGGTGAACCTCGCCCCATCCTTGCTTGTGAATGACTGAGCATGTTTGGGAGGCTCCTTTTATACCCAATCATGGTACGCACCTGTTACCAATTAGCCTGATCACACGTGGGCTCCTTTTATACCCAATCATGGTATGCACCTGTTACCAATTAGCCTGATCACACGTGGGATGTTCCAAATAGGTGTTTGATGAGCTTTTCTCAGCTTTCTCAGTATTTTTTGCCACCTTTCCCAACTTATACTGGACATGTTGCAGCCATTAAATTCGAAGTTAATTATTATTTGGCAAAAAACAATTAAGTTTATCAGTTTGAACATTAAATATGTTGTTTTTGTAGAGTATTCAATTGAATATGGGTTGAGCAAGATTTTCAAATCGTTGTATTTTGTTTTTATTTACATTTTACACAATTTCCCAACTTCAACCGAATCCGGTTTGTACATCATGAGTGAGGTTGTTTTAAGGCTCAAAACGTTTGTGTGACAATGTGTGGCAATGCTGCTGGATTTATGATCCAGCCAGGGTTTATAAGTACAAGGATCCCATAGAACAAGAAAGCGTTGCTTGTGCATTGGAAGCATAACCCGAAGGTGTGGATCGCAAGAAACCTAACAACAGACTGGTTCCATCTCCTGGAGGTCAAGGATTATCTATGAGACAAGGGGCCTTGAATTCAAACTGCTTTTGTTGCTGCACAATGCTGGCGACCATGCCGCAGGTATCACGTACGATGGAGACCAGATTGAACTCTTGCCACCAAACACGACTTTGTTGATTCAGCCGATGGACCAAGGTGTTATTTGTGCCTGTACAGAAGCAATTCGTTCGAGGCCCTCATGGAATAATGGATGCAAAGGAGGACAACTTCTTGCTTAAGGCGTACTGGCGTGAGTACACGATTGCATCGTGTCTAAAGAAAATTCAAAATGCCCTGTGAAATGAAGAATTTATTTTCAAATGCTCTGCCTGAAATTTCTGCCACGACCTCAGATTTCCTGGTCATGAGCCCCGCCTCGCCATTCCGGTGGATCACGTCTGTCACCCTGGGATTGCCTGCACCAGATTCCTTGTGGAACAACAGTTCTGGTGGGCAACGTTGCGGGAGGACGTCCATGATTACGTCTGGAGTCGCTGCAAGACGCCCAATTGCCCTCCAGCCGGCCTGCTTCAACCTCCGCCTGTGTCGCACTGACCGTGGTCCCACCTCGCCATTGACTTTGTCACGGGCCTTCCCCTGTCAGAGGGAAACACAGCGGTCCTCAATGTAGTCGACCGCTTCAGCAAAATGGTCCAATTCATCCCACTCCCCAAGTTACCCACCGCAAAACAAACCGCTCAGATCATGCTAAAGGAGGTGTTCCGCCACCATGTCCTCCCGCGAGACATCGTCTCCGACCGCGGCCCACATTTCGCCTCAGTGTTTTGGGGCGAGTTCTGCCGTCTTCTGGGAGCCTCCACCAGCCTCACCTCAGGCTCCTACCCTCAGTCCAACAGACAGGCCAAGTGTCTGAACCAGGAGCTGGCTAAGTCCCTCTGCAGCATGTCTTCCGGTAATCACCGTGGATGGGTCCAGCAGCTCCTGTTGGTAAAGTACGCCCACAACTCCCTTCCAAGCTACCACAGGTTTGTCGCCGTTTCACTGCGTGTTCGGTTACCAGCTACCACTCTTCACTAGCCAGGAAAGTGGAGCCACTTGTTCGTATACATATACATATGCCGTTGCAGCGGGCGGAGGAATGCCCACGAGTCCTTTAATCCTTGTGCAGGTGTTTGGGTTTGTTGATGATCATTATTATGGCTGCATTCAAAGCTTTGAATTAATAGTAGTCCCCCCCTAGTAATCTGACCGGACAACAGGAATCCTAAAATGCAGGTAATGTAGTACCAAGCAAGATAATAAAAGCGCAAAAAGCAGGGGTTTCTTCATCACAGCAATTTCATCATTGTCCTTCACAGTTACACAACAAACAGCTTATGATTTGGCAACAACCTCCAGTAAGCTCAGAGGAATCTGAAGGAAGCCAACGTGCTTGAAGGGAAAAAAAGTGTCATCAGTATAAATTGGAAACTCACTCCCCCTTGTGTCATTTTGTCTCGTGTCAGTTTGCTGAATAATTCTACAGCAGTGAGAAAAGTGTTCTTAGTTTAAAAATATGTTCAGTGACATTTAATGCCACTATGAGTAAAAAAAAAAAGAGACCTTTTTAACGTAATTTGAAGTTTATATAATTGAGGGCAGCTGTGCCATAGACCTAACACTGGGTGGCAGTCTAAAGATGCAATAAATTAATTGCATTAGTTTTGGGTCTGTAATCAATAAACTAGTACCTGTATGAAGAAGCTATGGAACTGCAATGAAATTTAAATGTAACTTAATTACTCACATTTTGAATACATACATTATAAATTAATGTAACATAGAATTACTGTTATTTACTTGTACCGGAAAGTTAAAAAAATAGTAGCTGAATGCAATGCTTTATTATTTTTCTAACCTTTAATAGAAGTCCAGTAAGCCGGCTGAAATTTGGCTATAAAAAGCAAAATGTGTTTTAAATTCCTCATTCCTGTTTAACACTGAAATTGAAAGACTGGCCATGTGGGGTTGAGATTCATAGAAATGTAGTTTCTTAAAGCGGCATATTTAATCATCAACCTTTTAATATTGCGGAATATTGGAATATTTCTCTTGAAGAAATAAATATAAAACCTGGATATGAATGTCATATTAACATTTTTATGAATGTTTCAACAGTTCAGAAAATTCATAATGAAGGTATATCTTGTCTTAACACATTCCTACACTCTGAAGTGATGATTTAACAGGAGTTATTTTCTTATTTGGCAACTACTTATGTTTGGTTCATTTTTTAAAAACGATCTTCTGTAAACAACATTTTGTACAAACTAGCACAGTGAACCACAACCTGAAGAAAATGTATTTTCCCCATACAGTATAAGTTAACTCAGTACAAAAATTTGGTTGGTTGCTCGGTACATTTACATGGACAGGATTCTAAAACATAGATTTCTGAACTCCTGAACTTTAAATTGATTACGTAAACAGTTGACTGTTTCAAGTCCCTTTAAGAACCCGAAGTGAGGATTTTTACAAAACAGACTTAAAAAGTTTAGCAAATCAAGTCCACTTCCGTTTTAAATAAAGGGTTGGAAATCCACAGAGGATGTTTTATTTTGGCCTTTTTAAGGCAGCTTTCCCCAGATTTGGTGGGAATTCTGAAAGCAAACCTTTACATGAAGTCTACATGGAGGAGTGTATTCTTTTCTTTTGAAGAAACATGGTGTGAAGAGTCAATATGGCAGGACTGAGTGAGGCGAAGGGTTTTGTGGAACATTCGACTAAACACAAAGAGTATGTCTAATGCCTGAAACATTGAGTACTGCTCAGCCAGCCTACGAGTCAGTTAGTGCACAAACAACCTTTAACCAGGTTATTATCTGTCTGTAAAGCTCCTGATGTCTATAACGGGCGGTAATGATATTTTCCGTGGTCTGGACATATAAGAGATCGTGAAACTTGATTTTCTTATAGCAGTGATGATTGTTTTGTCATGCCAAGCTACTGACAAGCAGTGGTAATTCCCTCATATGCACAAAGAACTATGGAGGCTGTCAGTTCAAACAAGTTCTGTTTTGGGTTAGTTTCTTATTAAAAAATAATAAATAGGAAATTATACAAAAATGTTTTGTAGTATTCCCCTAACCCTGTTGATATTCATGCCTCAATCCAGCCCACAGCAAAATGAACTCCAGTTAGTAATTTTCCGTCTTCAAGAGTCCAGTCTCCCAATGAGCTACCACACAGTGGCTTTGTTCATTTCCAAGGGTGGATGTGACAAATGGTTGTTGTATCCGCTGCTATTCAGAGACAGTGAGGTAAATGGTGGGATCGGGCCAAACACCTCAGTGGAGATATTATGGAGAGTTCCTGGGATGCCAGGCTCTGGGCTTGGAGAGTCCCCAGGATGGTGGGTCATAATATCAGAGAAGCGCTGCACTTCACTGGATGGATGGTGCCCTGGTAGGGGGTGGTCCATACCACCGAGGGGTGTGCCTGTGGGGCCTGAAGAGGGCACAAAGGGGAGATCAACTGGGGTCTGGGCCTGTGATGAAGGTGGCCCCTGAGGAAAGAAGTCATAGTTTCCTCCTGGACCATAATATTCGCTTTGATAATCTGCAGAATGAAAAATACATTAGGTTCAGAATTTTTTTTTGCAGGAATAATACATCAGACATTACATTTTACATTTAAAAGACATATTCCCAACTGTCTTGGAAGTTTGAATTTGTCCCAAAATAAGCTCCTATGTAGGCATATCAAAACTGCTGAGTAAATATCAGGAAGTCAGCAAGCCAGGCTTTGGTCTATCTATAATAGACAGGTCCTGAGGAAGGCTAATGATTTTCTGAATTGTCCTAATCATTTGAGCTTTTGCCCACAGGCTGTTGGTTTCATTTATTCCAAGTGCAATGTACGTATTTACTTAATGGCAAATAGCCCTTAAGATGTTCCTGTTATCTGCACCTATTATACCTATATTGTTTTATACCTGTTGTACATTGACTATAAAGGCATTCTATTCTATTTTATTCGTTTCTATTCTACTCTATTCTATTATCCATCCATCCATCCATCCATCCATCCATCCATCCTTCTTCTTCCGCTTATCCAGGGTCGGGTCGCGGGGGCAGCAGCTTCTCACCCTATCTCTAAGGGAGAACCCGGACACCCTGCGGAGGAAACTCATTTCGGCCGCTTGTATCCGGGATCTCGTTCTTTCTATCACAACCCATAGCTCGTGACCATAGGTGAAGGTAGGAGCATAGATCGACCGGTAAATTGAGAGCTTTGCCTTTTGGCTCAGCTCTCTCTTCACCATGACGGACCGGTACAGAGGCATTACTGCCGACGCTGCACCGATCCACCTGTTGATCTCACGCTCCATCTTGCCCTCACTCGTGAACAAGACCCCAAGATACTCCACTTGGGGCAGGATCTCATCCCCGATCCGGAGAGGGCATTCCACTCTTTTCTGACTGAGGACCATGGACTCGGATTTGGAGGTGCTGACCCTCATCCCGACAGCTTCACACTTGGCTGCAAACCGCTCCAGTGAGAGCTGGAGATCACAGCTTGAAGAAGCCAACAGCACCACGTCGTCTGCAAAAGGCAGAGACGCAATGCTGAAGTCTCCAAACCGGACACCCTCAACGCCTCGGCTGCGTTCTAGAAATTCTGTCCATAAAATTTATGAACAGGATCGCTGACGAAGGGCAGCCGTGGCTGAGTCCAACCCTCACTGGGAATGAATCAGACTTACTGCCGGAAATGCGGACCAAACTCTGGCATCGATGATAAAGGGACCGAACCGCCCTTATCAGTTGGCTCGGCACCCCTTACTCCCGAAGCACCCTCCACAGAACTTCCCGAGGGACACAGTAGAACGCCTTCTCCAAGTCCACAAAACACATGTGGACTGGTTGGGCGAACTCCCATGCCCCCTCGAGGAAGCTGCCGAGGGTATAGAGCTGGTCCACTGTTCCACGGCCAGGACGAAAACCACACTGCTCCTCCTGAAGCCGAGGTTCGACCTCTCGACGGACCCTCCTCTCCAGCACCCCTGAATAGACCTTACCAGGGAGGCTGAGGAGTGTGATTCCTCTGTAATTGGAACGCACCCTCCGGTCCCCCATCTTAAAGAGGGGAACCACCACCCTAGTCTGCCAATCCAGAGGGACCGCCCCTGATGTTCACGCAATGTTGCAGACCTGTGTCACCCAGGACAGCCCCACAACATCCAGAGCCTTTAAGAACTCCGGGCGGATCTCATCCACCCCTGGGGCCTTACCCCCGAGGAGTTTTTTAACTGTCTCAGTGACTTCGACCCCAGAGATTGGACAGTCCACCTCAGAGTCTCCAGGCCGTGCTTCCACAATGGAAGGCGTGTCGGTGGAATTGAGGAGGTCTTGGAAGTATTCTCCCCACCGACTCACGACGTCCCTAGTCGAGGTCAGCAGCACGCCATCTCCACTGTAAGCAGTGTTGACGGTGCACTGCTTCTCCCTCCTGAGATGCCGGATGGTGGACCAGAATTTCCTCGAAGCCGTCCGGAAGTCATTCTCCATGGCCTCGCCAAACTCCCCCCACGCCCGGGTTTTTGCCTCAGTAGCCGCCGAAGCCGCGTTCCGCTTGGCCATCCGGTACCTGTCAGCTGCCTCCGGCGTCCCGCAGGCCAAAACGGCCCGATAGGACTTCTTCAGGTTGACGGCATCCCTTACCGCCGGTGTCCACCAGCGGGTTTGGGGATTGCCCCCAATACAGGCACGGAACACCTTACGGCCACAGGTTCGGTCGGCTGCCTCAACAATGGCGGCACAGAACATGTCTCAATGTCCCCCGCCTCCTCCGGGACGTAGGAAAAGTTCTGCCGGAGGTGGGAGTTGAAGCTCCTCCTAACAGGGTATTCTGCCAGACGTTCTTAGACCCTCACGGTGCGTTTGGGGCTGCCTGGTCGGACCGGCATCTTCCCTCCCCATCGGAGCCAACCCACCACCAGGTGGTGATCAATTGACAGCTCCGCCCCTCTCTTCACCCGAGTGTCCAAAATATGCGGCCGCATTTCCGATGACACGACTACAAAGTCGATCATCAAACTGCAGCCTAGGGTGTCCTGGTGCCAAATCACGCCCTTCCAGGTCTCACTGTCATTGCCCACGTGAGCAATGAAGTCACCCAGTAGAACGATAGAGTCCCCAGAAGGAGCACTTTCCAGCACTTCTTCTAAGGACTCCAAAAAGGAAGCCTACTCTGAGCTGCTGTTCGGTGCATAGGCACAAACAACAGTCAGGACCCGTCCCCCCACCCGAAGGCAGAGGTAGGCTACTCTCTCGTTCACCGGGGTGAACCCCAATGTGCAGGCGCCCAGCCGGGGGGCAATAAGTATGCCTACACCTGCTCGACGCCTATCACCGTGGGCAACTCCAAAGTGGAGGAGAGTCCAGCCCCTCTCGAGAGGGCTTGTACCAGAGCCCAAACTATGTGTGGAGGCAAGTCTGACTATGTCTAGTCGGAACTTTTCTCACACACCAGCTCGGGCTCCTTTCCAGCCAGTGAGGTGACATTCCATGTCCCAAGAGCCAGCTTCTGCAGCCGCCCAGCTCGCTTTGCACCCGACCCCTTTGGCCCCTCCTACAGGTGGTGAGCCCATGGGAAGGGGGACCCACATTTTCTTTTCAGGCTGTGCCCGGCCAGGCCCCATGGGCGAAGGCCTGGCCACCAGACGCTCGCCTTCGAGCCCCACCTCCAAGCCTGGTTCCAGAGGGGGGCCCCGGTGACCTGCGTCCGGGCAAGGGAAAACTAGATCCATATATTTTATTCATCATAAGAGGTCTTCTGAGCTGTGCTTTGTCTGGCCCCTCACCTAGGACCCTTTTGCCATGGGTGACCCTACCAGGGGCATGAAGCCCCAAACAACATGGCTCCTAGGATCATAGGGGCACGCAAAACCCTACACCACGATAAGGTGATGACTCATGGAGGGATCTATTCTATTCTAGTTTATTCTATTCTATTCTATTCTATTGCTTATTTACCTACACATTGCACTTTTTGCAACTGAAAGTCTATTGTATTAGCTCTGGACTGAACAAGTGTTAGAAAGGTTGTGTACGACTGTTTCCTTTTAGTTTGTTTGTTTTTTATTGAGTTTGGCTTTTAGTTCTCAAACTATGTCTTAACCTCAGTGTTGATATTGTGTTCCATCTGCAACATCAATACCCCCATGAGACAGTTAACATTTTCTGATTCACCTATTCAACCCTGAGGGCTTGATTTTCAATACTAGTACAAATTGTAGCGTGAGGCACAGACCCGTGTAAGCTGACGCATTTTGAAAAAGGGTCCTCTGGGCTATTGTGGGCGTGACCACAGCCAATCTAATTCCCAACAGCTCTTCTCATTTCCCATCTATCTATCGATCGATCGATCTATCTATCTTGCTCTTTCCATCCATCCATCCATCCATCCATCCATCCATCCATCCATCCATCCATCCATCCATCCATCCATCCATCCATCCATCCATCCATCTGCATCTATATGCAATGAATCATAGACAGCTTTCCTTCCAAATCGATGCGGGTGTTGATGATCAAGTAGTATCCACATTCGTCCATTTCATTACAGCAGTAATGGCAGTCCGTAATCTTAGATGGTGATTTATTTCCAGGTTTTTGGTGTTATAACACACAGCCAAATCCTTCAGTCCTTGCAATTTATTTTGTGACGATTTGACTTCGGCATGAGCTGAGCTCATCGATATTTTTATAGGGCTCAACTAGAAAATGCAATTTCTGGAGAAATTGCGTGTGAGGCAAAGACTTTGAATAACTTCTTGGGGAATGATGCCGAATGATGTTGAAACGAGTTGAATTAATTGGGAAATGTAGAAAATAGAAGTGTAAAACGAAATTTTGTAGAACTTGTGGTGAAAATTTGTAATTTTTTGTAAGTGGGAAGTTGTGGATTACGTAGGAAAATGATGAACAGTTGAAAGTTTGAACGAGTTGAATCGGTTGAAAAATCTACATTTTTACATAATTAGAGTTGAAAAATGAAATTTTGGAGAATTTGCCATATATTTTAAAATTAAAATTTTTGAACTTTTGGTAAGTGGAAAGTTGTAGAATAGGTAGGAAAAAGATGAACAGTTGTAAGTTGGAACAGGTTGAATGGGTGAAAAAACGTAGAAGTTAGAGCAAATGTTGAATGCCTCATAGAGCATGAATAAGAATTTTTAAAAACGTTGCGCCAAAAATTTTTGAAATTTGGAACAAAACGAAAACTACAGGTTCAAGAGGTTCACTTTGGAGTTCAAAAGTTTAAACGGGTTGAATCGGACAAAAACTGTAAAAGTTAGAGCAAATGTTATATTTAGGTCACTTCTCGTTTCATTTAGGGCACTTCTTGTTGAAATAAGGTCACTTCCGGTTTATTTGGGGCACTTCCGGTTTAATTTAGGTCACTTCAGGTTTAGCTGAGGTCACTTCTGGTTTATTTGGGATCACTTCCGGTTTAAAAAGGTCACTTCTGGTTTATTTGGGTCACTTCCGGTTTGATTAGGGGCACTTCCAGTTTAGCTGGGGTTGCTTCCGGTTTATTTGGGGTCACTTCCGGTTTAAAAAAGTCACTTCCGGTTTATTTGGGTCACTTCCGGTTTTATTTGGGGCACTTCCGGTCTGATTTGTGGCACTTCCTGTTTGATCTGAGGCACTTCCGGTTAGATCTGTGTTCATTGGGGGCACTTCAGGGTCAATCCAAGATGGCCGCCACACTCGAAGTGGAGGTCAAGGGTTGAATTGTGTAAGCATAGTAGAAGTGGGGGTGAAGGGGGCGAATATGGTAAGCATAAGGTGAACAAAGTGAATAAAGTTGGAATGGGTTGAATCGGTTGACAAATGTAGAAATTAGAAGAGAAAAACAAAATTTTGCTAAGATGAAAATGATAAGCGGGAAAAATAAAAAGGGAAATAAATGAGAAAAGTGATGCAGTTGCCAAATGCGGGTATCGAACCCACGACACGCAGGTTAAGGGTCTGTTGCTCGACCAACTGAGCTAACCAGGGTCCTCCTGTTGAAATGGTGAAATTAGCTTAATGTGGGGCTCATGTTGACTGTAGCAAAAGTCTCCCAATGTAAAAATCGAAAACACTACAGGAAAACTGCTCGCGCTATGAGTCGCATGCTCTACCAACTGAGCTAATCAGGTTCCTCCATTATCCAGCAAATCAGGTTCCTCCGTTTGCCCAATGTGATGAACGTTAAATGTGCCATTAAGAATGAATGCGTAATTTTATACCACAAATGTACTAATTATGCAAAAACGGTAAATGTTTAAAATGAAAAAAACTGCAGCAAAAGTCAGCACGCGGAAACGGCTCGTGTTAGAAGATGCTTGCGCTACCAACTGAGCTAATCAGGTTCGTCCTGTTGAAGTGGTGGAATTTGCTTAATGTGATTAATGTTCATGTTGAATGTGCCATTAAGAATGAGGCTCGTGTAATTTTATACCACAAATGTACTAATTATGCAAAAACGTTAAATGTTTAGAACGAAAAATACTGCAGAAAACGATGTGAATTTGTGTAATACTAGACATGAATTTGTGTAATAAAATACCCACGTGAGTTTCGATCCCGTTCGCGAAAACGGCCGGTATTAGGAAACGCTTGTGCTACCGACTGAGCTAATCAGGTTCCTTATGTCAAAGTGGTGAAGTTTGCTTAAGGTGATGAATGTTTATGTTGAATGCGAAAGTGCGTAATCTTATACCACAAATGTACTAATTATGCAAAAACGGTAAATGTTTAGAACGAAAAAAACTGCAGAAAACATGACGTGTGAGTTTGTGTAATGATGAGACGCCCAATGTGAGAAAGACGTGAAATTCGAAACCACTACAGGAAAATGGCTCATGTTGACATTGCCATTAAGAATGAATGGGGGATTTTAAGCCACAAATTTGCTAATTACGCAAAAACGGTAAATGTTATGAACAAAAAAAATGGTAGCAAGCGTGACATGAATTTTTGGCCTTCGCCTTCACACAATAATAATAATAACTAGAATTTGCAATTCCTGAAGAAATTGCGTGTGAAGGTGAAGTTGAATAAATACTTGGGGAATGCTGCAGAATGATGTTGAAACGAGTTGAATCAGTTGAAAAATGCAGAAATTAAAGATGAAAAACGGAATTTCGGAGAATTTGGTGGAATTTCAAATTTGAAAGTTTGGAATTTTTGGTAAGTGGGAAGTTGTGGAATAGGTAGGCAAAAGATGAAGAGTTGATAGTTGGAATGGGTGGAATCGGTAGAGAAATGTAGAAATTAGAGTAGAAAAACGAAATTTTGGAGAATTTGGTTGAATTTCAAATTTGGAATTTTTGGTAAGTGGGAAGTTGTGGAATAGGTAGGCAAAAGATAAACAGTTGAAAGTTGGAATGGGTTGAATCGGTTGAAAAATGTAGAAATTAGAGTAGAAAAACAAAATTTTGGAGAATTTGGTTGAATTTCAAATTTGGAATTTTTGGTAGGTGGGAAGCTGTGGAATAGGTAGGCAAAAGATGAATAGTTGAAAGTTGGAATGGGTTAAATCGGTTGGAAAATGTAGAAATTAGAGTAGAAAAATGAAATTTTGGAGAATTTGGTTGAATTTCAAATTAGAAAATTTGGAATTTTTTGTAAGTGGGAAGTCGTGGAATAGTTAGAAAAAAGATGAACAGTTGAAAGTTGGAATGGGTTGAATCGGTTGAAAAACCTAGAAGTTAGAGTAGAAAAACGAAATTTTGGAGAATTTGGTTGAATTTCAAATTTGAAAATTTGGAATTTTTGGTAGGTGAGAAGTTGTGGAATCGGTAGGCAAAAGATGAACAGTTGAAAGTTGGAATGGGTTGAATTGGTAGAAAAATGTAGAAATTAGAGGTGAAAAACGAAATTTTGTGAAATTTTGTCAAAATTTTAAACGTGAAAACGTGAAATTTTTGAATTTGGCAATTTTGGGAATGTCGAGAATCTTTCCGAATGTGATTCGAATGTGCTAAATGATGTGAATTTCAAATTGGAACGATGTAAATGTGAAATGTCGAATGTGCCATTAAGAATGAATGGGGGAAAATGTGTCGGAATTTTGCGAAAACGGAAAATTTTCGGAACGAGAAAAATACAAGCGCTCATCTCGTGAATATTTGGAATACGTCAAAAGTGGAATGGAGTGACTCGGATGAATTATGTGGAAGAAGAAGCGGGACAAAAAAGTGACGGGAATTAAATATAATAAAGTGAATGGAGTAGAATAACATACAGTGCCTTGCGAAAGTATTCGGCCCCCTTGAACCTTTCAACATTTCGCCACATTTCAGGCTTCAAACATAAAGATATAAAATTTTAATTTTTTGTCAAGAATCAACAACAAGTGGGACACAATCGTGAAGTGGAACGAAATTTATTGGCTAATTTAAACTTTTTTAACAAATAAAAAACTGAAAAGTGGGGCGTGCAATATTATTCGGCCCCCCTTGCGCTCATACTTTGTAGCGCCACCTTTTGCTGCAATTACAGCTGCAGCTCAGTGGCCTAGTGGTAGAGTGTCCGCCCTGAGACTGGAAGGTTGTGGGTTCAAACCCCGGCCGGGTCATACCAAAGACTATAAAAATGGGACCCATTGCCTCCCTGCTTGGCACTCAGCATTAAGGGTTGGAATTGGGGGGTTAGATCACCAACTGATTCCCGAGCGCGGCACCGCTGCTGCTCACTGCTCCCCTCTCCCCCAGGGGATGGATTAAAATCACATGGGGATGGGTTAAATGCAGAGGACAAATTTCACCACACCCAGATGTGTGTGTGACGATCATTGGGACAAAAAAAAATAAAAAAAAGAAAGTCGCTTGGGGTATGTCTCTATCAGTTTTGCACATCGAGAGACTGGAATTCTTGCCCATTCTTCCTTGCAAAACAGCTCGAGCTCAGTGAGGTTGGATGGAGAGCGTTTGTGAACAGCAGTCTTCAGCTCTTTCCACAGATCCTCGATTGGATTCAGGTCTGGACTTTGACTTGGCCATTATAACACCTGGATACGTCTATTTGTGAACCATTCCATTGTAGATTTGGCTTTTATATCTTTATGTTTGAAGCCTGAAATGTGGCGAAATGTTGAAAGGTTCAAGGGGGCCGAATACTTTCGCAAGGCCATCGCCTTTACACAATAATAAAGTGAATGGTGTAGAATAACATATGTGTAAAGGCCATCGCCTTCACACAATAATAATAATAAAAGAGAATGGTGTAGAATAACATATGTGTGAAGGCCATCGCCTTCACACAATAATAAAATGAATGGTGTAGAATAACATATGTGTGAAGGCCATCGCCTTCACACAATAATAGAGAATGGTGTAGAATAACATATGTGTGAAGGCCATCGCCTTCACACAATAAAGTGAATGGTGTAGAACAGGGGTGGCCAACCAGTCAGAGACTAAGAGCCACATTTTTTACTGTCATCGCAAAGAGCCACATCATACACATGAACACCCCCCCACACACACAAACACGCACGCACGCACGCGCACGCACGCACGCACGCACACACACACACGCACGCACACACACACACACACACACACACACACACACCTCTGCTCAGCCAAATTTATTGTGTGACATTATTATGTCACGCACCAACATGATAATGACAAATTGACTCCTACAGTACTAAAACCACAGACCAAAGACCACATTTTCAACAATGAACATTGTGTGCATTGTCTCACACAGACAAACTCTCAGTTCAACAAATTCCACAAACAAAAACATAATACGTTTTTTCACTTACTATGTGTGGCGGGACAGACCATTCGTTTTAGTTTGTCGTTTTCAGGAGACAAGATTTCAATAACGTCACTGAGGCATTTTTTAACGAACTCCACTTCATTGGCTGGCTTTTTAGCCCGTGCAATGTTCCAAGCCAGTTGAAACAATGCAAGTGTGACAGTCTCTGAGTGCTTCGTAATTTTTTTGAAAAACTGTACCTATTCTTCTGCCTGACTTTTCAAAGTGTCCAAACTTGTGCTTGCGAAATTCAGTCCCTTTTGCAAAGTCCTTATCGATATTGGCATGAAGTGAGCTGAAGTGGCGCTGAACATTTGAAGCTTTTAAATGCGCTAATGACGTCCAACATATCAGGCAGAATGGCTTGCCATTGCGTTCAACAAAAAACAACTTTAACTCTGTTAAAAACATCCTGTGTTCATCGTCATATATTCGTTTAGCTGTGCATTTTTTCCTTGCCATTTTGGCCGGGTTGGCCACCCCTGGCTTAGCGTCTTGTCAGCTTTTCTGGACATAATGGGCCCCCGTAGTCCCAGTCGCCATTCATTAAAAAGCCAGCAAAACCAATCGCTCTGCCCTGTGTTCATCGTCATATATATTTGTTCTCCATGGATCGCCACCTTGCCGTGGTGGAGAGCCTTGCGTGTTCCGATGAACCTAAGAGCGATGCCGTCTGGAGTCTCGGCTCCTGGTAGGTTCAACCATGGCGGTAAGGTCGAAGTGGAGGTTCCAGACAAAGTGCGATCCAAAGACCTCAACGGTGGGAGTGGCGGAGGATGACACTGTGAGTCACAACGGCACTGAAGGCGGACGAAGGCTGCAACAGAGGGTGGTCTCCAATCGTCATGGACTCATGCCATTGGATCCTGGCCCCTTTCTGCCAAGGACCGTGTGGTGGCTGCAGGCGCATCAGTCTCCCCACGCTAAAAGACGTCACGCGCAGGCGTCCTCCTGAAGGGAACGTATTCCATTTTACATCCTGGACAACAAAGTCCTGTGGCGATCAGGAAGTGGTAACGGGGGCAGGACAGTGAGGTCTGGCAGCCCCTAGCCACAACCTGGCACACAGGCGGTGGGTGTTAGATTCAGTCGTTAAGTTCTTGGACTGAGGCAGAAGAGCTTCTCGGCAGCTGCACCCATGACTGAGCAGCCCTATTTAGGATCCACTCTGCTCACCCCATTTAGGGGAGGGGGTTAGAAAAGGTACCCTAAACATAGCCTGCCTCACAAAATCCTGTCTGGAATACCGCATCCAGAGGGATCACCATCACGCGGTAAGAAACAAAAACGTGTACACATTGGAGCCTGGAACGTGCGGACCCTAACGGACAACCAATCCAGTGATCGACCTGAAAGGCGAACTGCCATCATCTCCAGAGAGCTAAGGAAGTTCCAGATCGACATCGCAGCACTCTCCGAGACCCGACTAGCAGATGAAGGGCAGCTGAAGGAGGAAAAAGGTGGATATACTTTCTTTTGGAAAGGAAAACCTGCAACTGAGCCAAGAATCCATGGTGTGGGTTTTGCTATCAAGAACCGCCTCATAACCACCTCCATGAACTCCCTGTGGGCATTAACGAGCGCCTAATGACCATACGCCTGATGCTTGCCAACAATCAGATGGCCACGGTCATTAGTACCTATGCACCAACACTTGATGCACAGGACGAAGTTAAGGAGGCCTTCTACGCTGACCTAGACAAAGTCCTATCAAAAGTCCCCAAGGAGGATAAGCTAATCTTGCTTGCAGACTTCAACGCCAGAGTGGGACGAAACCACCACCTATGGAGGGGTACGCTGGGAAGAGAAGGGGTTGGAAACACAAACTCTAATGGCACATTGCTATTAACCAAGTGCTCAGAACACAACCTGGTCATCACCAACACACTTTTCCGTCAAAAAAACAAGTTCAAAACATCTTGGATGCATCCTCGCTCCAAACTGTGGCATCTCATCGACTATGTCATTGTCCGCTCTAAAGACCGCCGCGATGTCCTAAACACCAGAGCAATGACCAGTGCAGACGACTGCTGGACCGACCATCGCCTCATTCGCTCCATCATGTCCATCCGCCTAATACGGAAAAAACGGATGCAGAAAAGACAATGCCGGCCAAGAATAAACATCGAGCTGTTGAATGACACTGCCTACCAACAACAGCTGCAGGAGGCTCTTAGTGCAGCACTGCCCAACCACTACCCAGAGGATACTGAAACACACTGGAGCACACTTTCGACTACCATAATGAACACCTGCAAAAGAATCCTCGGGCACAAAAAGCGGACGCATCAAGACTGGTTTGATGAGAATGACACTGAGATCCGGCAGCTAATTAACAACAAGCGGCAAGCTTTCATCACCTGGCAAAATGACATCCACTGCAAGGTGAAAAGAGTAGCCCATGCCAAAGCGAAGGCAGCCGTCCAAACACAGGTTAGGAAACTGAAGAACCAATGGTGGACAAAGAAGGCTCTGGAGATCGAGCAGCTTGCTGACTCTGGAGACACGAGAGGCTTCTTTGATGCCACAAGAGCGGTGTATGGTCCCAGCCACCGCTGCCTAACCCCCCTTCGCTCAAAGGATGGCCTGCTGCTGAAAGACAAGGAGGCAATTGCAAACAGGTGGAAAGAACACTACGAGGACCTCTTAAACAGGGACACTATACCTGAGATGGAGGCTCTTGATCAACTACCACACCAGCCCACAGCTGAAAGCATGGGAGAGCCACCCAGCCTGAACGAGCTGCAGGATGCCATTGGGAAGATGAGGAACAACAAGGCTGCTGGGCCCGATGGAATTCCAGCAGAGGTCTGGAAAAAAGGCGGACCCGACCTTCTCAGGCACATCCATGCCCTGCTTCTTAAGATCTGGGAAGAAGAGGAAATCCCTGCGCAGCTCAGAGATGCCTTAATCGTCTCCGTATTCAAGAAAGGAGACAAGGCAGACTGCGGGAATTACCGCGGCATTTCTCGCTTCTCCACCATAGGGAAAGCCCTCGCTCGGGTTCTGGCCAACAGACTCACCCCCTGTCAGAAATCATCCTTCCTGAGTCTCAGAGTGGATTTCGCCCAAGCAGAGGCACCACAGACATGGTTTTCATTGCTCGACAACTGCAAGAAAAATGCCGGGAACAAAATCAACCACTATACATGGCCTTCATAGACCTCACCAAAGCCTTCGATTCAGTTAACCGTCAGGCCCTTTGGCTGGTTCTATACAAGATTGGCTGCCCAGACAAATACATCAGAGTACTGAGACTACTGCATGATAACATGTCAGCCACAGTGCTCAGCGGCAGTGGAGACGAGACGGAACCCTTCAGGGTTGACACAGGTGTCAAACAGGGATGCGTCATCGCTCCAACACTATTTTCCATCTTTAAAGTTAAAGTTAAAGTCCCAATGATCGTCACACACACATCTGGGTGTGGTGAAATTTGTCCTCTGCATTTAACCCATCCCCGTGTGATCTTAATCCATCCCCTGGGGGAGAGGGGAGCAGTGAGCAGCAGCAGCGGTGCCGCGCTCGGGAATCATTTGGTGATCTAACCTCCCAATTCCAACCCTTAATGCTGAGTGCCAAGCAGGGAGGCAATGGGTCCCATTTTTATAGTCTTTGGTATGACTCGGCCGGGGTTTGAACCCACAACCTTCCAGTCTCAGGGCGGACACTCTACCACTAGGCCACTGAGCTGGTTTATTGCTGCTATCCTCCGCCATACAAGCAAGCATCTGCCCCACGTAGTCAAAATCATGTACAGAACTGATGGCCAACTTCTCAACATCAACCGACTCGGGGCTAAAGGTCAAACCACCACCATATCCATCATGGAGCTGCAGTATGCGGACGACAATGCCCTTGTAGCCCTGTCGGAAGAAGACCTACAGAGTATTCCGTCTGCCTTCGCGAAGGCATACAAACAGCTTGGTCTAGCCATTAATATAAAAAAGACCCAAATCCTCCACCAACCACTACCAAACTGCAGTTTGCTTGTCCGCCCCCCAAACATCTCTATTGATAACATCCGACTGGAAAAGATTGAAACTTCCCCGATCTTGGCAGCCTCCTGTCATCAAAAGCCACCATTGATGATGAAATTGACCATCGCCTCAGCTGTGCCAGTGGGGCTTTCTCAAGGCTACGGAAGCGAGTCTTCGAGAATCGTGACCTCCAAGCAAAGACCAAAATCCTGGTCTACAAAGCTGTGGTCCTCCCCACCCTTCTGTATGGGTCAGAAGCCTGGACCACATACAGCAGGCACTTAAGGGCACTGGAGACCTACCATCAGAGATGCCTCCGGAAAATCCTCAGGATCAGCTGGAAGGACCGACGCACCAACACCAGCGTCCTGGAGGAGGCTGGCCTGCCTACCATCACTGCCACCATTGCCCAAAACCAACTGAGATGGATTGGCCATGTAATCCGCATGCCTGACTCTCGCCTCCCAAAACAAGTTCTTTATTCCCAGCTCGCTGAAGGAAAGCGGGCCCCGGGAGGTCAGAAGAAGAGGTTCAAGGACAACATAAAAGCAAACCTGAAGAAGTGTCACATAAACCTTAAAACTTGGGAAGACAAGGCCGCAGACAGGACGACGTGGAGAAACCTTGTCCGTGACGGCGCTGCTCAATATAACGTTTATTCCCAGCTCGCTGAAGGAAAGCGGGCCCCGGGAGGTCAGAAGAAGAGGTTCAAGGACAACATAAAAGCAAACCTGAAGAAGTGTCACATAAACCTTAAAACTTGGGAAGACAAGGCCGCAGACAGGACGACGTGGAGAAACCTTGTCCGTGACGGCGCTGCTCAATATAACGTTGACCTCCACCATGCCGCTCAAGACAAATGCAGACGCAGAAAGGAGAGAGCCCCCACCAAGCAGGCCCAACCCAAACCCACCACCATTACATTCCCCTGTCCACACTGCACCAGAGTTATCGGGTCCAGGATCGGCCTCTTCAACCACCTGAAGATCCACAAAGACCAAGAAGGAGGACCGTCATACTCGACTACGAGTGACCGCCGATGATGATGATATTCGTTTAGCTGTTCATTTTTTCCTTGGCATTTTGGCCGGGTTGGCCACCCCTGGCTTAGCGTCTTGTCAGCTTTTCTGGACCTAATGGGCCCCCGTAGTCACAGTCGCCATTCATTAAAAAGCCAGCAAAACCAATCGCTCTGCCCTGTGTTCATCGTCATATATTCGTTTAGCTGTGCATTTTTTCCTTGCCATTTTGAGAGCGAAATTGACACTCCTCAAATGGGTTTGTCCCTCCTCCTTTGCGGGATTTCACCTCACGCGCATGCGCGTTTGACCAAAATACCATATTGAACTCAAGCGAAGCAAATACGGACGAAAAATAAACACAAATGTTGATATGAACGTAAAAGAGCCGCATGAAACCAACCAAAGAGCCGCATGCAGCTCGCGAGCCGCGGGTTGGCCACCCCTAGTGTAGAATAACATATGTGTGAAGGCCTTCGCCTTCACACACTAATAATAATAAAGGACAGGAATAACAATAGTGTGAAGGTCTTCACCTTCACACCAATAATAATAATAAAAAAAGGACAGGAATAACAATAGTGTGAGGGTTTTCACCTTCACACTAATAATAAAGGACAGGAATAACAATAGTGTGAAGGTCTTCACCTTCACACTAATAATAATAATAATAAAGGACAGGAATAACAATAGTCTGAAGGTCTTCACCTTCACACTAATAATAAAGGACAGGAATAACAATAGTGTGAAGTTCTTCACCTTCACACTAATAATAATAATAAAGGACAGGAATAACAATAGTGTGAAGGTCTTCGCCTTCACACAATAAAGTGAATGGAGTAGAATAACATAAGTGTGAAGGCCTTCGCCTTCACACTAAAAACATATGTGTGAAGGCCATCGCCTTCACACAATAATAATAATAAAGTGAATGGCTCACACGAGCCCCTTATGACGAACAAAATAAATGGATCTCGTTTTCCCTCGCCCGGACGCGGGTCACCGGGGCCCCCCTCTGGAGCCAGGCCTGGAGGCGGGGCTCGAAGGCGAGCGTCTGGTGGCCGGGCCTTCGCTCATGGGGCCCGGCCGGGCACAGCCCGAAAAGGAAACGTGGGTCCCCCTTCCCATGGGCTCACCACCTGTGGGAGGGGCCAAAGGGGTCGGGTGCAGTGCAAGCTGGGCGGCGGCCAAAGGCAGGGACCTTGGCGGTCTGCTCCCCGGCTGCAGAAGCTGGCTCTTGGGACATGGAATGTCACCTCTCTGGCTGGAAAGGAGCCCGAGCTGGTGTGCGAGGCAGAAAAGTTCCGACTAGATATAGTCGGACTTGCCTCCACGCACAGTTTGGGTTCCGGTACAAGCCCTCTCGAGAGGGGCTGGACTCTCTTCCACTCTGGAGTTGCCCACGGTGAGAGGCGTCGAGCAGGTGTGGGTATACTTATTGCCCCCCGGCTGGACGCCTGCACATTGGGGTTCACCCCGGTGAACGAGAGGGTAGCCTCCCTCCGCCTTCGGGTGGGGGGACGGGTCCTGACTGTTGTTTGTGTCTATGCACCAAACGGCAGCTCAGAGCACCCACCCTTCTTGGAGTCCCTGGAGGAAGTGCTGGAGAGCGCTCCTTCTGGGGACTCCATCGTTCTACTGGGTGACTTCAATGCTCACGTGGGCAATGACAGTGAGACCTGGAAGGGCGTGATTGGGAGGAACGGCCCCCCCGATCTGAACCCGAGCGGTGTTCTATTATTGGACTTCTGTGCTCGACACGGATTTTCTATAATGAACACCATGTTCAAACATAAGGGTGTCCATGTGTGCACTTGGCACCAGGACACCCTAGGCCGCAGTTCGCTGATCGACTTTGTAGTCGTGTCATCGGATTTGCGGCCGCATGTTTTGGACACTCGGGTGAAGAGAGGGGCGGAGCTGTCAACTGATCACCACCTGGTGGTGGGTTGGCTCCGATGGTGGGGGAAGATGCCGGTCCGACCTGGCAGACCCAAACGCTCTGTGAGGGTCTGTTGGGAACGTCTGGCGGAATCCCCTGTCAGGAAGAGCTTCAACTCCCACCTCCGGCAGAGCTTTTCCCACGTCCCGGGGGAGGCGGGGGACATTGAGTCCGAGTGGACCTTGTTCCGCGCCTCCATTGTTGAGGCGGCCGACCGGAGCTGTGGCCGTAAGGTCATTGGTGCCTGTCGTGGCGGCAATCCCCAAACCCGCTGGTGGACACCGGCGGTAAGGGATGCCGTCAAGCTGAAGAAGGAGTCCTATCGGGCTGTTTTGGCCTGCGGGACTCCGGAGGCAGCTGACAGGTACCGGATGGCCAAGCGGAACGCGGCTTCGGCGGTTGCTGAGGCAAAAACCCGGGCGTGGGAGGAGTTTGGTGAGGCCATGGAGAATGACCTCCGGACGGCTTCGAGGAAATTCTGGTCCACCATCCGGCGTCTCAGGAGGGGGAAGCAGTGCAACGTCAACACTGTTTACAGTGGAGATGGCGTGCTTCTGACCTCGACTCGGGACATCGTGTGTCGGTGGGGAGAATACTTCGAAGACCTCCTCAATTCCACCTACACGCCTTCCATTGTGGAAGCAGGGCCTGGGGACTCTGAGGCGGACTCTCCAATCTCTGGGGTCGAAGTCACTGAGGTAGTTAAAAAACTCCTCGGTGGCAAGGCCCCGGGGGTGGATGAGATCCGCCCGGATTTCTTAAGGGCTCTGGATGTTGTGGGGCTGTCATGGCTGACACGTCTCTACAACATCGCGTGGACATCGGGGACAGTGCCTCTGGATTGGCAGACTGGGGTGGTGGTTCCCCTCTTTAAGAAGGGGGACCGGAGGGTATGTTCCAATTACAGGGGAATTACACTCCTCAGCCTCCCTGGTAAGGTCTATTCAGGGGTGCTGGAGAGGAGGGTCCGTCGGGAGGTCGAACCTCGGATTCAGGAAGAACAGTGTGGCTTTCGTCCTGGCCGTGGAACAGTGGACCAGCTCTTCACCCTCAGCAGGATCCTCGAGGGTGCATGGGAGTTCGCCCAACCAGTCCACATGTGTTTTGTGGACTTGGAGAAGGCGTTCGACTGTGTCCCTCGGGAGGTTCTGTGGGGGGTGCTTCGGGAGTACGGGGTACCGAGCCAACTGATAAGGGCGGTTCGGTCCCTGTATCACCGATGCCAGAGTTTGGTCCGCATTTCCGGCAGTAAGTCGGATTCGTTCCCAGTGAGGGTTGGACTCCGCCAAGGCTGCCCTTTGTCACCGATTCTGTTCATAATTTTTATGGACAGAATTTCTAGGCGCAGCCGAGGCGTTGAGGGTGTCCGGTTTGGGGACTGCTTTTTGCAGATGACGCGGTGCTGTTGGCTTCTTCAGGCCGTGATCTCCAGCTCTCACTGGAGCGGTTCGCAGCCGAGTGTGAAGCGGTCGGGATGAGGGTCAGCACCTCCAAATCCGAGTCCATGGTCCTCGATCGGAAAAGGGTGGAATGCCCTCTCCAGATCGGGGATGAGATCCTGCCCCAAGTGGAGGAGTTTAAGTATCTTGGGGTCTTGTTCACGGGTGAGGGGAGGATGGAGCGCGAGATCGACAGGCAGATCGGTGCAGCGTCGGCAGTAATGCGGACTCTGTACCGGTCCGTCGTGGTAAAGAGAGAGCTGAGCCAAAAGGCAAAGCTCTCAATTTACCGGTCGATTTACGCTCCTACCCTCACCTATGGTCACGAGCTATGGGTCGTGACCGAAAGAACGAGATCCCGGATACAAGCGGCCGAAATGAGTTTTCTCCGCAGGATGTCCGGGCTCTCCCTTAGAGATAGGGTGAGAAGTTCGGTCATCCGGGAGAGACTCGGAGTAGAGTCGCTACTCCTCCACGTTGAGAGGAGCCAGATGAGGTGGCTCGGGCGTCTCATTAGGATGCCTCCTGGACGCCTCCCTGGGGAGGTGTTCCCGGGCATGTCCCACCGGTAGGAGACCCCGGGGACGACCCAGGACGCGCTGGAGAGACTATGTCTCTCAGCTGGCCTGGGAACGCCTTGGGATCCCCCGGGATGAGCTAGATGAAGTGGCTGGGGAGAGGGAAGTCTGGGAGTCCCTCCTGAAGCTGCTGCCCCCGTGACCTGACCCCGGATAAGCGGAAGAAGATGGATGGATGGATGGTGTAGAACAGGGGTGTCAAACTCAATTGCACAGGGGGCCAAAATTCAAAACACACTTCAGGTCGCGGGCCGAACAGAACAAACATTTATTGAACACACTAAAACTAACTTTTAACATAAATATAAATACAAACGGACAGGAATGTTATTCTGGAATAATAACAATAAAAATATATCCAGTTAAAATTATACAAGTTAGAAATTGGAACATGCTGCAAAAAAAACGCCTGAAGAAATAAATTAAAATGGTGACAGTGCTTGTACTTCAAGTAAACATTAAAATAATAAATCAAAACGTTTGATTTTCTTTGCTTTCATGTCATTTTAAATAAAAAACCTAAATTTGAAATATCCCAAATGATTTTACTCTCCATAAAAATATCTCCTGTCAAAATGATACAAGATAGAAATATGAACATGCTGCAAAACAAAACAAAACCTGGAAATATAAAAACAATTTGTGCTTTTCAGCAATAACAAATAATGAATCAAATCAGATTTCGTTGCTGAGCTCAAAAACTCTATTGAGAACTTTCCCCCGACTTAGCCAACGCACCTCTGTATGATAAGGAATGTCGGCAAACTCTGAATCTATACTCCGCATAAAGGACTGAAATTGCCGGTGATTTAAACCTCTACTTCGGATAAAGTTTACGGTTTGCGTTACAGTGCTCATTACATGGTCCATCTTCAGGACTTTGCCACACAGTGCTTCCTGGTGTATGATGCAGTGGTATGTTGTTAACTCACCAGTACAGTTCTCCTCCTGCATCTTTTCTCGCATCCTTCCTACTAGTCCACTTTTCTCACCGCACATAGCCGGTGCTCCATCAGTTGTAAGACCAATAAGTTTGTCCCAGGGCAGTTTCATGTCGGTTACACTTTGACATACGTTTTCAAAAATGTCCTTTCCGGTCGTTGTCCCGTGCATCGGTTTAATGTCCAATATTTCCTCAGTAACACGCAAACCGGAGTCCACCCCACGGATGAAGATGGCTAGCTCTGCAGTGTCAGGCAGTACTTTCATCCACAGCCACATTAGCGCCACAAATGAGACAAACGGGCTTACCGGCAATGTCAGTAAACATATACTCAACCTCCCATCGGTTTTTAAAGGCTCTGTTTTCAGAATCAACTTTTCTCTTCGGCATCATGAGGGGCTAGCTTCGCAATAACTTGCAGCAACAAGCACTTGACCTGATTGCCGCGGAAAAACACTCGGCAAGGCAGCGAAAGCACTGCATTATGGGATCTGTAGTTTATTGTGTTATCATCGCTTCATATCGTCGGGCCATTAGTAACAATAATATAAAATGATCTCGCGGGCCGGATATAATTGCATGCCGGGCCGGATGTGGCCCGCGGGCCTTGAGTTTGACACATATGGTGTAGAATAACATATGTGTGAAGGCCATCGCCTTCACACAATAATAATAATAATAATAGATAATAGAGTAGAATAACATGTGTGAAGGCCATCGCCTTAACACAATAAAGTGAATGGTGTAGAATAACATGTGTGAAGGCCATCACCTTCACACAATAATAATAATAAAGTGAATGGTGTAGAATAACATATGTGTGAAGGCCATCGCCTTCACACAATAATAATAATAAAGGACAGGAATAACAATAGTGTGAAGGTCTTCACCTTCACACTAATAAAGTGAATGGTGTAGAATAACATATGTGTGAAGGCCATCGCCTACCAGCTCAGTGGCCTAGTGGTAGAGTGTCCGCCCTGAGACTGGAAGGTTGTGGGTTCAAACCCCGGCCGGGTCATACCAAAGACTATAAAAATGGGACCCATTGCCTCCCTGCTTGGCACTCAGCATTAAGGGTTGGAATTGGGGGGTTAGATCACCAACTGATTCCCGAGCGCGGCACCGCTGCTGCTCACTGCTCCCCTCTCCCCCAGGGGATGGATTAAAATCACACGGGGATGGGTTAAATGCAGAGGATAAATTTCACCACACGCATGTGTGTGTGACGATCACACAACCGAACATATGTGTGAAGGCCATCGCCTTCACACAATTTGCAAATTTGCCCCACTCCTCCAGCACTCTGATCTGGGCCGATCTGGTAGTCTCTGGAGATGATCTGTTTGGCTTTACGAAGATTTTGCAGTTGGACGTCCAAGTCCCTTGTATCTTCCCTTACTTCTTCAGTTGACAGGCTCACCATGCAATGGATGCATTTTGTTTGCTGAGATTCTCGTCGATATAAACATTTCCATCCATACAGCCACTGTACCGCTTGTCCCCACGGGGGTTGCGGGCGTGCTGGAGCGTATCCCAGCAGTCATTGGGCAGTAGGCAGGGGACACCCTGAACCGGTTGCCAGCCAATCGCAGGGCACACAGAGACGAACAACCAGTCGCACTCGCACTCACACCTAGGGATAATTTGGAGTGCTCAATCGGCCTGCCAAGCATGTTTTTGGGATGTGAGAGGAAACTGGAGTGCCTGGAGAAAACCCACGCGGGCCCGGGGAGAACATGCAAACCCCACACAGGGCCGGAGGTAGAATTGAACCCACACCCTCATCTCAAATTCTGAGCTTAGATTTAGGCCCCGTTTGATCAACGTATTTAAAACCGAGATGTTGATAATTGGTCCAACTCGTTATCAACACTTATTTAAGGAAACCACTATAACTATAGATAACCGTACTATCACTCAGAGCGATACTGTAACTAATCTCGGGGTAATATTTGACCAAACGCTCTCTTTTCAAAAGCACATTAAGAATATAACCAGAATTGCGTTTTTTCACCTTCGTAATATTGCAAAGATTCGTCCGATCCTCTCGACTGGTGATGCGGAAACTATTATACATGCGTTCGTCACGTTGCGCCTGGACTACTGTAATGTATTATTCTCTGGTCTTCCTAAGTCCCGCATCAAAAGTCTACAGTTAGTACAAAATGCTGCTGCAAGACTGCTCTCACGGACAAGAAAATTTTATCACATTACCCCAATATTAGCCAACTTACATTGGCTCCCGGTCCATTTATGATGTGACTTCAAGGTTCTTCTATTAACCTATAAATCACTGCATGGCTTAGCGCCTTCATATCTCGTCGACCTAGTTGTTCCTTATGTTCCGTCTCGTAACCTTCGTTCACAAAACGCTAGTCTTTTAGCGACACCGAGGGCCAAGAAAATGTCTACGGGGTCTAGAGCATTTTCTATCCGGGCTCCAGAGCTTTGGAATGCCCTACCAATGGATATTAGAACTGCTACCTCAGTAGAAACATTTAAGACACGTTTAAAGACACATTTCTATGATATGGCCTTTAATTAACCTGTAGTGGCCGATTCGGCTGGAGTTTGTTTTCTCTCCCTCTCCCCCCACCCCTCCCCGGCCGGGGGTGGTTAGGTGGCACCCAAGCTGACAGCGGCTATCTGGATTCTCGTGGGCCAATTCAGGATGGGGGAACTGCAGCTCAACCTCCTCGAAGACACTGCCAGGACAATTGAGGGCTCCTCCGGCAGCCCTTCGCTCTGACTTGGACATCCACTTTTTTCATTGATTTTCATATTATGTATTATTTGTGCCCTCTCTGCATCCATTGCAGCCTGGTGATCCTGAAAGGGGGATCCTTCCATCTGTGGTCCCTTCTCAAGGTTTCTCATTTTCCCCTGGCAGGGTTTTTTTGAGTTTTTCCTTGCCCTTTTGGGAGCTTAAGATCAGGGGATGCTTTGAGAATAATTGTCAATTTTTGTCTATGTGAAGCCCTTTGAGACTGCTTGTGGTTTATACAAATAAACTTGACTTGACTTGACTAACTGTGAGGCGGTCGTGCTGACCAGTGCATACCGAGCCGCCGATATAAACATTTGATCTCTTTAATTTTTTTCCCTGTACCAGAAAAGCAATTTTGTACTTTAGTACTGCTTGTGAATCTCAGTAGTACAGTAGCTGACTCAACCACCAGTGACTCTTCTCTTGGGAAGCAGGTAGCATGAGTCAACATTTGCGATGCTTATTGATGCAAGAACTCCACCATTTGCTGTTCCACGAATCAGTTGTCCTTCTCATCCACATTGCTTTGATAACTCAGTTGCCCAGCATTGTTTCTAGGTGAGATCTTGAGACCAATGATGATCACATCATTGATCTTATTCTGCTGATCAAGCTTTTCCACTTTTGATCAATTGATCCATCTTGGCATTCTCATCTTTGAGGAATTGGATGTCCTCCATCCTAGCTTCTATCCTCTTCAGTTGCTCCTTGCTTTCTTCAAGAGCATCTTTATGTTCTTTATGAACATCAACAGCTTTCCAACGATTTTTTATTTCTTCCAGGCACTCAGCCATTGCCTGATCCTTAGCAAGATCTTTCTTTGAAAAGTGAATTTCTTTGTCCTCTGATTGGTTCAGCTATGCTTCACTTCTGATTGGTTGAGCTCTATGTGCACTGAAGATTTACAGTGGAGGATGATAACAGACCATGGCTTTGTCCAAATATCTATCCTTATTCCCTAACCCCTCAATCACCATAGATGTGCACGTTACCCTATTTTCCAATCCTCCATCACTACCTCGGGCCCCCTTCTGTCATCGTGCCTCCATCCTTATTCGTAAAAGAATAATCCCCCATTTTGGTCCTTGACAAGGGTTTACAACCCCGGTCCGTCCATTGTCAGGAAAAAAAAAACTAATTTTATTTTATTTTTGTGTCACGGTCCACAATTTTCATTACTGTATAATTGTGTTTGTTGATTGGGTCTACTCTGTATAGGTGAGCTATCAACCTGCTTCTCTGATTGGTGGCCCTTGTTCCCGACTCAGCTAACCAATCAGTGCAGGGGAGAGAAGCCTGAGCACAAGCTGCACTAACTTAACCTGGAGTTTATAAGGAACTCTGTGTGTTCATGGCTGGGCTGACTATGACTATGACAGTATACCTCACAAAATGGAGTAACCAACACTCAAGACTGACTACCTCAACTGAGTAGATGAACGAACAAAAAAACAGCTATGGTGAAAGCGCTAGTACACATGAATAATTTAAGTCAGGGTTTTTTCAACTGGTTTTGTCCAATGGACGACCATTATAACCAAGAAGCAACTCGCGGACCACTGCTTTGGCGGAATATTTCATTTTGCACCGAAGGAGGATAGACCTATACAGGCTATTAATTTGCAATTGTCTGTCTATTTTGGGAATCTTGGCTACATTTGACATAATTTGGATGGGTAAATGATCACAAAATTAGCTGAAAAATAACTCAAGTCTAAATAATAAATCAATTTTATTTTTAAAAATTTTACAATTATTTTCCATTTCCAACTTCACAGACCACCTGTAACTAGACTAGAGGGCTGCGGACCACCAGTTGACAATCCTTGATTTAAGTGAGTAATGATGGCTATGGTGAAGTGCTAACACGAAGTGCGTATACTTAAACACAAAGTATACTTAAAATAAAGGCAGCAGTACAAACACACAAATGGTATAGAGACTGACTGACAAGACAACACACACAAACCGACACGCCAGCTAGTTATCAGAGCAGTCAGTGATCAGAGCAACGAGTGAGCATCCAGTCCACCAATGAGGAGGGAGCATCCACACAGCTGAATTTACATACATAATACAAGAATCAGATGTGAAGCAGAAAGGAGAGTGAAAACGTAGGTGGGTCCAAGCCAAGCATCGTAACACCAAGATACATTCAGCTGCCAACACAACCACCTTCGGTCACCAGATTGACTGGCGATGAGGAGTTTTTTGATGAGTCTTTTCTGCTTGAACCAAAGGGAAATGCCTCCTTCTGCATCCAAACACCATGAATACGCACAAAACAAGTGGCGTGTCATGATATTTCATATTCGGTCTGGCTTTTTCTGTCAGTCGTTAATCGACCCGGTTACAGGGATGGACGAAAACCCACTTCCATCCTTGCTTAGTCCATCCTTTTTCAAAAACTCGTCGTCCTTCACCCATAGAATCGACATTCATCAAGGACAGACAGACAGACCGTTCCATCCCAGGGACGAAATGCCCATCACTGTCAATCGCTATGTGTGACAGTAGTTATTGTCCAAACACCATCGGTGTCCAAACTACGGCCCGCGGGCCAACTGCGGCCCGCGGTCCAGTTTTTATTGGCCCGCAGCAAAGAAGAAGTACTGGGCAGGCTAACGAGTTAGCGGAAAGATGCTAATTCGCGATCGTGCTAACACGCGCAAACGGACCTCTAAAGGAAATTAAACGAACATTTGGAGCAATACTACATTGTCCTAAAGCACAGGTCCCCAAACTACGGCCCGCGGGCCGTATACGGCCCCCCTCCGCATTAGACTCGGCCCCCTGAACAATACCAGAGACGGAAAAAAATGGTAAACAATACCAGAGCCCCTGAACAATACCAGAGACGGGAAAAAAAATGCTAAACAATACCAGAGACGGAGAAAAAAATGCTACTACGACCTCACTTTGCCCCAGCACGTTTTTACCCTTATGGCCACCCATACCCCAGTCATAGAACGTGAAAGAACGGAATAATGGCAAAAAGGTTGGGTAAGAGAAAAATTGATTCCGAATGCAGGGTATTTAACCCGCAGTGGACACACTTTTTTTTTTTGTTCAATTCAAAGAAAAGACTGCTTGTCTCGTCTGTCAAGAGATGGTGGCGGTATTCAAGGAATACAACCTGCGCCGACAATATGAATCCCGTCACAAAGACAAGTACGCCAGCTTGCAAGGCCAAATGCGAGCAGAAAAGTCCTGAAAGGGGGATCCTGAAAGGGGGATCCTTCCATCTGTGGTCCCTTCTCAAGGTTTCTCATTTTTCCCCCGGTAGGTTTTTTTTTTAGTTTTTCCTTGCCCTTTTGGGAGCTTAAGATCAGGGGATGCTTTGAGAATAATTGTCAATTGTTTGTCTATGTGAAGCCCTTTGAGACTGCTTGTGATTTAGGGCTATACAAATAAACTTGACTTGACACCGCGGAGCTTCTTATTTTTATTCGTGGAGTTACCGCAAACTTTGAGCTGTGCGAGGAGCTGGCATCCCTACAAAGCCTGAAAGGCACTACGACTGGGGAGGATATTTTCGACAAAGTATGTAAAACCATGCAACGGTTGGATCTGGACTGGGCAAAGGTTGCCAGCATCACGACTGACAGGGCCCCAAGTATGGTGGGCGCGTCTCGGGGTTTAATAGGACGCATGAGCCGGGAGATGGAAGAATGGGATCTCAAGCGAAGTTGAACTTTTACCTAGGATTGTGCACGGCACAGCATAACTTTCTTTCTGTTAAGAACCCACTGAGGGTTATTTGATTCTTTATCGAGTTCATAAATAGTGTTATTGGCCTATATATTTTCCGCGTTATTTTATTCTGTGAAGAACCCAGAGAGGGCTATTTGATCTCAGAAAGGGTTATTAATATTTGGATATGTGTGGTGCGCTGGAGTGTCAGCATGTTTTCTGGAAAACACTAAATGATTACATTTAGGGACACCTGTGATTGTCACACTTTTTCTGTTAGAAACTGACCCCGGCCCCCCATCAGAGAAGGGAAAAGTTATGTGGCCCTCATTGGAAAAAGTTTGGGGACCCCTGTGTTATTAGATAAATATGGATTGTTGACTGCTATACTGTAGTGTACTGGTTCGGAGTTGATCTAATGGAAGATGAGCTTGAACTGTTTCTTGCTTTAGTTATGCAAATATTCTTCCGCAAACACACAAAATGCCTTCATTGCTCTGTAATGCCACAAAGTTAAATTGCATCTTTGTATATTACTTTGCATCATGATAGTGCTGGTGTTCCGAGGTAGATTATGTGGTCCTAAACATTTATTTTTTTGCCACGGACCGGTTCATTCTAGTACATGCTTTTCTCGCACTGGCAAGCATTCGCTCAACGGTAGGGGTGTAACGATTCATCGATACACATCGATTAATCGATATGATGCTCTACGATTTATTGGCATCGATGCTAAACGTAAACATCGATTTATATTGCCGTGTTTGACCTCGGACATTAGACGCGACTTTATTTTGAAATCCAGTTCATTGTTGCTTGCTTCCTCTTTCCGGGAGCAGTATGCGGCGTGTTGTGTTGTGAGCAGAGCAGGCACGTGAAAGGGGAGCCGACAACTACGCGGCTCCTGGGCTGGTGCTATGGCTAGTGTCCAAGAAGACGAGGAAATTCGCTCCCCTTTGGGCTTCAAGTCATTCGTTTGGAAGCACTTTGGATTCCAAAGAAAAGATGGCTCAACGGACAATTAAAATTATTGTAAATAAATAGTTCAGTAATGCACTTTAAAGTTAATGGACAAAAAAAGAAAGAATATTCATTTTTCTTTACTTATATGAGAAAAAATATAGGAATTTGATAAAGTTCAGTGTTAAAATAAGCACTTTTTATACTACAATACTTTTGTAATTTCCTAAATAAAGAGTTTGCAGTACCTTGTTGATTTTGTGTATGAATTGTTATAAATCAGGATATTGTTCTATATTTTTTATTTAAAAAAAAATATATATATCGATCGTGGAGCACTATATCGTGATGTATCGTGAATGAATCACAGCAGGCTTTAAGATATCGGCAAATATCGTATCGTGGTTCTTTGTATCGATATGATATCGTATCGTGACAAAACCCGCGATTTACACCCCTACTCAACGGGGGCGGGTTGGGGTGTAAAATAAAATTTTTAAAATGCCAGGGTTTCCTGAAGTACTGTGTATTCCTCATTGTGGGATCACTACTCAGGGGAGATGTCATGTGTTCCTCTCTGGAAGTTAATCAATGACAGGGGCGTGGACATTTATGCTATCTGCTAATCACATGAACACTATAGTAACATGTTTTGCTGTACGTTTGTAAAGGCCTAGTTACCGTATTTTTCGGACTAAAAGTTGCTCCGGAATATAGGTCGCATTAGCCATAAAATGCACAATAACGTGAAAAAAAACATATATAAGTCGCTTCGGAGTATAAGTCGCATTTTTGGGGGAAATTTATTCGACAAAATCCAACACCAACAACAGACATGAACGAGCAACAACAGGCTAAACGATAGGTATGCTAACGTGACATAAACACAAACGAAGAGCTGAGAACGGGCCTGACGTAACATTCAGACTTGTTCAAAAAACTATTACATACATAACACGTTTATAAAACCATCTGTGTCACTCCAATTCATTAAATCCATCGATCGGCCTTTATGTCAACAATGGGTGCGCGCCGCTCACGGCGCTTGCACTTCAAAATATTCCACAGGCCCATATAACGATATATAAATTATATATCAAATAACTATTATACAAGCAATAATATTATCAAACCATCTGTGTCACTCCAAATCATTAAATCCATTGATCAAATTCCTCGTCCTTTGTCAACAACGCCGCGCGTGCGCCCTGACGTCAGCCTCGTCGTTATTCCACAGATCTAGTATATAACTATATTGTAGCGTTAACAAAGTACAAGGAAAGACGTGGGTTTGGTAAACGGCACTTTATTTAACAAAACAAGAGTTCAACGAGCCAACTACTGAACTGTAACGATAAAAACATATACAAGTTGCTACACGAAATAAAATATATCAAATAACGATAACATAAATAGTTAACCGCCACACGGCCCCAAGCACCGGCGTCGACTTCCAGGCGTGTGGCGGCGTGGACTTCCATCCCCAAGGTGGCACTTACAGCCACGGAGGTGGAAGAGAGCTCCATAGAATAGGACTGGACGTGCATAAAAGCCATGTCCGAGCCCCATCCACCGTCCCCAGACAGCCACCCGGCCGAGCACCGGCCCCCGACTTCCATCCACGGAGGTGAAAGAGAGCTCCGTAGAGTAGGACCGGGCGTGCGTAAAAGCCATGTTCGAGCCCCATCCACCATCCCTGGACAGCCACCCGGCCGAGCGCCGGCCCCCGACTTCCATCCACGGAGGTGAAAGAGAGCTCCGTAGAGTAGGACCGGGCGTGCGTAAAAGCCATAATAGTTTTTCAAACCTTCTGTGTCACTCCAAATCATTAAATCCTTCAAACTCTTCGTCCTCCGTGTCACTTACAAACAAAGCCGCTAATGATGCCGGTAGTACGTGGGGCCCTTCGTCATCTTCGTCATCCCGTGATCGAATCTTTGTCCTTCATGTAAACAACCGCCGCGCTGCTGACGTCACTTGAAATTCAAATTACAGTAATCCCTTGCTACATCGCGGTTTGTTTATCGCGGTTTCACTTGTTTTTTTTTTTTATTTTGAAAATCTATGAAAAAATTCACATATAATTCGCTCCTCAGTATAAGTCGCCCCCCCCACCCAAACTATGAAAAAAACCGCGACTTATAGTCCGAAAAATACGGTATACTCGCGCAGGTGACAACTTCAGTGTTGTATCACGTTACCGGCGCATTAGGTCGTGCAGCACCTCTACGACCACTCTGCAACACATGACACGCACACGGAAATTGTAGCTGCACGCCAAATATCTTAGTTGAACAAATATGCTGTTTGGTTATGGTCAGCTCAGTGGCCTAGTGGTAGAGTGTCCGCCCTGAGACTGGAAGGTTGTGGGTTCAAACCGGGTCATACCAAAGACTATAAAAATGGGACCCATTGCCTCCCTGCTTGGCACTCAGCATTAAGGGTTGGAATTCGGGGGTTAGATCACCAAATGATTCCCGAGCGCGGCACCGCTGCTGCTCACTGCTCCCCTCTCCCCCAGGGGATGGATTAAAATCACATGGGGATGGGTTAAATGCAGAGGACAAATTTCACCACACCCAGATGTGTGTGTGACGATCATTGGGACTTTAACTTTGACTTTAACTTAACTTAACTTACAAGGGTTCACCTGACACCACCATGTCTGTTGATTTGTGCATGTATTTGTGCTTTGCTATTACTGTACTTTGATAACCTTATTCAGCCAATAAAATGTTTAATTTTAAACCTAAAAGGGTTTAATTCTTAATAGCAAAACATTAAATATAAACCATGAATGTTTGGACAATTTCATTTGTAGTACACTAGAAAAAAAATATATATAATGAAGTCATCTGTCCGTAAACAGTAGTTACATAGACCATAAAACAAAAGGGTAATTAATAGGGGAGTGTGAAAAACAATTAAATATCTTGGATTTGCAAAAATGGGAGGAAATGCCACTTAGAGTGAAAGTCAAACACACCTCCATAATAAGAGAAAGGTCCATTCGGGATGAGCTCTCCTGGTTCCAGGCGGTCAACCAGCGTTCTCATCCGCCTTGGACTCCTGAAAAATGCATGCCTGCGGGCTCCCAGTGCGCTCAACTGCTTCATACGCCTCTCTTTGGAACGGCGATTCTGGAACCAGACCTGCATGTACATTTACACACAATCAGTAAATGTGCAGTCGGCAATTTGATGAACATTTCAATGGCACACATTGATGTGCAGAGAAAGAGAGAGAGAGAGAGAGAGAGAGAGAGAGAGAGAGAGAGAGAGAGAGAGAGAGAGAGAGAGAGAGAGAGAGAGGGAAGATGAGTCAAATAAATGCTGACATTCTTAAAACTGCTGGGGCAAAAGCAACTCAATTTCGGTTAAAAATTGTACCAATCCGGAAAGTAGTCAAAGTTGGGTCAATTTGACCCAAACTACTTGGGTTGGTACAATTCTTAACCCAGCAGTTTTAGGGATATAAGATTTTTGTCGTCATTTGTAATCTGTAGCCTACTACCTAACTTTTTTAAAGAAGCATTGTGGCCATTTGTTATTTAGTCGTATTTGCCTGTGTGTTACGCCAAGCAAACATAGTAAGTTCACTCATTAAATGCAAAAAGACCACACCAACAATTGTCACATTTCTAATTGATTTGCAATTCACAGTTTCCTCGTGTGATTTTGTAAACTGCGATACAGTGGTTGACCACCAATAATCTACTCTAAACTGTTCAACCCTATCTCATCTAATCAGCTCTCGTGAAAATTATTATTGTAAACAAATTACAATAGCTAGCCCGATAAAATATACAACCCCAAACAAATCGTATAAGTAAATAAATTAGTACACAATCATAAATTATGCTATTCAGCCTTTATTTACACTATGAGATTAATCAAACAAAAAAAGTCTATGAAATGAAATATATCATGATCGTGTGGGTGTTTTGTTTTGTTCCTTCATCCAGTATAATTGGAAAAACACGTAATCTCAGAAAACTACAATTACATAAGTGTTGTACCCTACAGAATGCCACTCAAAACTGAACATGAAATACTTCTTTAAAAATGAAGGCATGTTGTCATTGAGTCTGGGTCTTATTTCGTGTGGCGTTACATGGAGTGGTAACATTAAATCAAATCATAATAAGAAATTAGCTGTAAAATTACTAATATTACAGGAACCCAATAAAAAATAGTAGCATTCCATGTCGAACATTTGTTGCTATAGTTTACATAAAATTTGATTAGGAAGCTAATAAAAAATAGTAGCATTCTAAATCGATCATTTGTTGCTATAGTTTCTATTAAATGTTATTAACTGTGCAAGAGTAAATATTAGTTTCCAAGAAAACAACAACAACTCACAAGCTTACAGCTTGGCTAACGTCAGATCAGCTGTGCTATGCCAAATACGTATCTCAGCGATTGCAGCAGCCCTGCGACTATGCCCTCCCGTCCGTGTACATGCGGAATTGAAAAAATTGACAGATTTCCCATTTTGTGATCAAGTTCACTAAGCCATCACTCTTTGCTTTAGTGAATTCCATGTGACGTGTGAAGTTTGATGGAATAAGCAGTTTGTTAAAAGGTGGAAAGGAGACGCGATAAGGAGGAGGCGTGAGGATGTTTGGGTGGTTGGGGGTTGAGTTTGTCTGATAGGACGACCTAACTGCATTGCACCACACCTATGAATGAGTGCATAACATGCAAGCCCACTCATCAAAGTACGAGTGCTTGAAGAATTTTATATATATGCATGTGTGTGTGTGTGTGTGTGTGTGCGTGCGTGCGTGCGTGTGTGCGTGCACACGTACGTGTGTATTTTATTTATTTATTTATTTATTTATTTTATATTGGGTGGCTCGGTGGGGTACTGGGTAGCACGTCCGCCTCACAGTTAGGAGGGTGCGGGTTCGATTCCACCTCCGGCCCTCCCTGTGTGGAGTTTGCATGTTCTCCCCGGGCCCGCGTGGGCTTTCTCCGGGCACTCCGGTTTCCTCCCACATCCCAAAAACATGCTTGGTAGGCCAATTGAAGACTCCAAATTGTCCCTAGGTGTGAGTGCGAGTGCAAATGGTTGTTTGTCTCTGTGTGCCCTGCGATTGGCTGGCAACCGGTTCAGGTTGTCCCCCGCCTACTGCCCGATGACGGCTGGGATAGGCTCCAGCACACCCGCGACCCCCGTGGGGACGAAGCGGTTCAGAAAATGGATGGATGGATGGATTATTTTATATTTATTTATTCTGTTATTTTTCACTTCTGCTGAACCATTCTAGGTTATGTCAACAAAATGAAAAACAAATTTTCCATCTTGTAATTGAATTGTGAACGTTTGAGATGAATAAACAAATATATTACTATTCATTACCTGTGGGTATGATGCCTGGTGAGAAATTTCTGTGATAAATACATTTGACTTGACTTGTTTCCTTTTACCTGAATAACCCTCATGTTGAGGCCAGTCTCCTGTGCCAGTTGCTCCCTGATGTGTCTGGTGGGTTTGGGTGTCGCAGCAAAAGCTGCCTTTAGCGTCTCCAGCTGTTTAGCCTTTATTGTTGTCCGTGGGCCTCGTCTCTTGCCACCCAGATTCTGGTCGTCGTTCTCGTTGTTTACAGTTTCCTTATCCGAGAGGGCAGCAATCTCTGTGTCCTTAAGAACCACGTCGTCCTGGGGGGTGTCTTGTGAGTCCGGGGATAAACTCGGGTCGCTGCACACCGTTACTATGACATAAAATCAAAATGAGAACTAAAGTGGTACAAAAAGGTGCGCGCACATGTCGGTGTGAGCATGTGTCAAATTATTTCATAAATGTATATTGTAGCATCTCATTTCAAATTAGTTTAAAAACCCGTGTGAGAGATTCCTGTGGTAGTTGTATTTGGCTGTGTCAGAAACAAAAAAAGTGATCTTAATATCCATTCTGAGGAGCAAATCGTGTAATAAACAATTATATCAATTTTAGATTCATATATTATTTGTTTAACAAAATCTCAAAACTTCTCCACCACTCTGGTTAGGCCCATCACATCATCATCATTAAATTATTATTTTTATCATTATTTTATATTTATCATCATTGTTAATTTGTTTTTTTACATAATTCACACACAGCTGAGCAAAATGTGCATAAATGCATGCACCGGGAGCTCCTTACCTGAAAGGAGGTTTGTGTCTTTTACAATGCCGTTGCTCATGTAATCGTCTTTGCAAACGAATTTGCTTTCATCTATGATGTAGAGCTCTTCTCCGGTCGAGAGCTGCTTATTGCACATCATGCATGTGAAGCAGTTGAGATGGAACACTTTGTTTCGAGCCCTCCGGACCAAGTCATTTGGAGAGATGCCCTGCGAACAGCCTCCACACTTGGTGCCGAACCGCCTGCACGAGGAAAATATGTATGCTTGTGTTACTGTTGATATAGGCTAATTTTTAATGGAATTTGAATTGTGACACCATTCAAAATGGAACCGAACCAATTAAATAGCAACATAGTGAATGATTGTCTTGTGAAAATATTTTAGCATATGCAAATCACTACAAAAAATGCATCGCAGGCTCATCTGATTTGCCCAACTTCCCGGATAAAATATAGATTGTGAATATTGTTTGAGAAAGGTCTCATTTGTTGAACATCATCTTAGCCGTGAACAAATGTTGGTGTTATTTTTTAACATTAACAACCTTAATATTTATATTGTGTAAATAAATTTGTGGCATACAGGGTTGAATTTAATGTGACCTTTTTTTTTTCAATACTCAGTTGTACTACACTTTTAAAATGTGAAAAATTTATTGAAACCCGAAGAATATAAAGAGAAGTACAATTGACACTAGTAATTACTTAAGTGTTAAACTATGTGTATTGAGGGGCACTGCTTGTTAACTGCCGTCTACAATTGCATTGTTTGTGGGCGTGATCTTTTTCAAACAGTTTGCTATTCAAATCCACTGACGTCGCGGCGAACTGAGCAAACACGGAGCTGCGTCTCTTGTGGCCCGGGTTTGATCCTTAGCACTTCACATAGCTTGTTTAAGTGCGATTTCCTCAATTTCCCATCAAGCCTCCCTGCTGAGTCAACGTACACGCGTTTAATGGTTCTGATGTTTTGCATAAGAATCCAAATTAGGAAGCTTTTAATTACTTCAGCCTACTCAAAGCTTATTGTCTTACAGTCCTTAGTTTAGTCTTCACGCACCCGCTGTGGATTTATAGTTCATTCAAAAACATGATATGATGACAGGACTACATTGTGTGCTGTTTAGATAAAGCCATAGATATATTTCAGTTGAAAATTGAATTTCCCCGTGTGGGACAAATGAATGAATATCTTATCTTTACCAAAAATGTATTTGCATATTAATATATTGTTAATACAATTTTAAAATCACCGGTGAATTGTTGTCATCCTGTGAAGCTTACCCAAAGAAGTCATTTTTGCAGTACAGTCTCCCATCTCGAGAAAAACATTTCTCCGTCAAATTGCATTTGCACTCGCAGCACTGGACGCACTTGACGTGCCAGGCTCGGTCCAGCACATTGAGCAAAAAGCGGTCCAAGATAGGCCTTTCGCACCCGGCGCAGTGTACCATCGCTTTGGCTGGGTTAAAACTCCGTTAAAGGGGCTCACACACAACAATTCAGCAATACAGGCCAAGCAATGGCCGGCTTATTAGCCTTGTCATTCGCCCGGGGCTCCTTTCGGTCAATGTGCGTGGAGACGCTTGTCGATTCCGTGTCACCAAAGATTTCTTCCTGCATGCGCAATGAAGGTTTACCGTCCAAAACGCAGAAAAGAATGAATAGTGGCTGCGTTATGTCACTGGTGGAGAAAGAAACACTCCCTTGTTGGATCCGGAGAAAACAGTGGCGTAAAAAAAAAAAAAGTAGATTTCAGCACCTGGCTCCGAAAAGAGGTAACCTATAGCCGGGTGCACTTAGACCTGGTTTGGCTTTTCTGCAGAAACAAACTTGAAGCGGGTAGTGCTGGACACGGCAACTAGTTGATGAAAATGTCTCAAAATGCAGATATGTCACACAACCAAACGAGCGCTTGAAAATGATGCAAATTACGCTGGCATCGTAGCGTATCCACAGTCAACGCGTCTTTGTGTTCTGCTGGCCAAGATGCGCTGGTGTCTCCAGTCAATCTGTGTAAGCAGGGATCCGTGCCCTCGTCGCCTCCGTTCGCATATGTTGTGATGCGATAGGTCTAAAGTACAATGCCTATCTCTGGAAACTCTGAACCTACCATATTTCTAGCCCTCTAGCGTCATTCATCGACTGGACCAATCAGCGCTGCTGCGTCATATTCATAAGCATCCAGCAGCCCCACCTTAACTCACCATGCTTGGCTGCTATTCAAGCCTCCTATCGCCAAGTTTCTCCACAAACTCATTATATGTTCATGAAATTGTATGAAGGGACCAGTGGCGGCTCATGGCGAGCTGCCATGGCAGAAGAGGTGCCTTTTTTCGGCTGTTGAACAAATTGTCCTCTTTGCGGGAGGGGACTTGGAGGAACATGAGCAGGTAGCGTCTCCACAGGACCCGTGAGCCGGAGGTGCATGTTGCGTGCTCGACCCACAAATGGAAATTGGAAATTTGCACTAACTAAATTTGTTTTAAGAATGTTGTCAGTAGAAATGATTCGAAGCATAATACAGACGTTATTGAGGGAATTCGTGACCCGTTTTCTCTCTCTCGAAGCGGCAATTTTTTTCCAGCGCTTAACGATTATTGACTGAGTTTTGGGGGATGCTGCTTCTTTTAGGCAAACGTGTTTGTGCAGTGAAGTCGAGGTTGGAGACAAAACATACTCTCAAATGGACAGCTATGGTCAGTGGTCCGCGGCCCACTTTGGCCATTTATTAGAGAAGGACCAAGGCACTTGAAGACCAACTGGTTTTTCCTGTTCTATATTCACCTCATTGGTCTTTTTAATTCGAGATTTATAATGCAACGAATTATAAAATCTAAATTCTTTACTGTTGAGGTATTTTTAATCATTTTTTGCATAGCGACACAATTAAAGTTGAAAATGATTGAATCGAAATCGTATATCTAAGCAAGGTCCATGCATGCATTTCAACATTGAAAAGGAGACATTGAGCCGCATTTATTCGCCCTGCAGCATCCCCTTACAAATGGGCTACTTCCCATGCAAACCTCCCTCACAATCCAGCTGCCTCCCGGCGCTGGAAGCGCCTCATTATAAAAAGATGGAAAAGAAGGCCGGTAGGGCTTAAAACATTAACTATTCGTGTCGGCGCTCAATGACGACCAAGCAGGGAGAACTCGTATTGTCCTGTGTTTTTTTTAATATACGCTCCTATGCCACCCCATTACAGCCGTGGGTCCTATGCCATCATCAACTCGGAAAATAAACAACCAAATTCGTGGGCCTACTTTAATACGCCTTTGTCATTCAGTGGAGCTCCCTGACTGATTTATTACCAAACCATCACGAGCATATCCGCAAGCAGAACCAAATCGAAATGGATGCATAGACCAAAACTTAAGATATCCGTACAACCGTCAGGGAATAATAATAATAATAATAACAATAATAATAATAATAATAATAATAATAATAATAATAATAATAATACGATTAGATGGCCACCATTTCAGGGTGCACACCGCCTACCGTCCAAAAACTGATGGGATAGGCTCCAGGTCGCCGGCAACGGTTGTGAGGATAAAGCGTTTCAGAAAATGCATGATGGATGGGTAATAATAATAATGATAATAATAACAATAACAATAATAACGGAAAAGATGAAGAGGAAGACGATTCCTCTACCCACCACAATGTTAATTTTCTATTTTATTGCAAAAGTTTAGAGGGATTTGCATTGCAAATCTTGTAGGCTATACTTTTATGCTGGGGGAAACAGATAAATAAAACCGATCTGAGGTTGTTACCATGGTAGATCCTGTTCCAATCTATAAGTAGATTTAGAGTTTTTATTATTTTTTCTATTTTACTGGTTACAATAATGTTACAAAATTGAATTCAATATTTATCTATACTCGAGCCACATCGTTGTAAAGCAGCCCAGGAGATTTAGGGTTTATGAAGTGCAGACAAGTGAAATGGCACACGGCAAAATAATTAATCTGAGATAATGAATGAGACGGTGAAGATGCATGCAATCACTAATTCATATGACACGTTTGTCTCTCTCCTGCAGGCTCACTTTCGTGACTCAAGATCACTACCACGATAGAGTAACGCGCCAATGAGGGTTCTTTGTGTGGTATCCGTTTAGCAAATATTTGAGACCTATAATTGAGTTAATTTATCTACTTTTGCAGAGCGCGTTGAGAAACCCATGTCTCCGTGACCACTAAATTGAACTGAGACCGGCGATTGTCACACGCATAATAGAAATACGTGGTACCATTAAACAGTGAAGTGCGTGGTGGGGTACAAGTGAAGAAGCTAAACGTCGCTATCTTAAAAAAAACAATAAAATGAAAAAACACTGAAACCAAATAAACAAAACATTATTTGCATTTCATTTGAAAATAATTGACAAAACAGCTCAAATAATATCAAATCAAATAAATCAATAAATATCTAAAAATTCAGCTAACCTGAAAAATGTTAACAATTTATCTTCGTTGCATAAACATTAAGAATTCATTCAAAGGTATAAGTCTTGAATGCAACCGACGAAAACTATTGAAAAAAAAAACTATATATATATATATATATATATATAGTCCTATATTTTCCCACGGAAAGAAGATGCTCATTATTATCGCACAACCGCAGGACTAGTACGTCCAGCCTCTCTGCTAATGTTTTTCTTCTACTCCCTCATCTATCACGAGCTTTGGTCCTCATGCAGTCGAACCGCCACATCAGTTAACTCGTTGGAGGGTCAGTCTCATGACCAGGCGAAAGACTATGGAAGAAAAATTACGCATAGTCTCGCAATCACATTTCCTTCCGTTTGCACCCCCCTCTTCTGTAGATAATCTCAACGTGGATATACTGTAGCGACAGTAACTCTACTAAATATTTTCTAGAGTCTCTCCGGTCTTCGAATCCACAGTCATTCACCCCCTCCCCCCCCCCCCCCCCCCCCCCCCCACACACACGCACGCACATACATGCCACCTGCTTACGCACTGACAGTCTCACACACACTTGAACCCATAAAGGCAGTCCAGACGATCAGAATTGGAGGCACGAACAGTCACACACACACTTGAACCCATATTCAAAGGCGCTCCAGACGATCAGAATGGGAGGCTTTGGTCCCAATCATTAGCATCAAATCGCTGCACGGTGTCCCTCTCCCCTCTAGAGGGTGAATACAATCGAAATAAACAAAATGAGAAAAAACACAAGCCATGAAGCCTCCTTTTCACAAGTGGGGGAGGACAACATATACTATATGTTTAGGTCTGCACTTCAAAACTACAATTTAAAAAAAGGTGCTTAAGATGTTGTAGGCCAAGATAGATAGATAGATAGATAGATAGATAGATAGATAGATAGATAGATAGATAGATAGATAGATAGATAGATAGATAGATAGATAGATAGGTAGGTACTAGGTAGGTAGGTTTTTCAGAAAGCCCTATAGCACCCGTTTTTTTACATAACACCTTGGAGTTCTTTAGAAAGTGAACCTTAGCCTAAGCCAAGACCATTTGGCGCTCATTTGGTGCTATAGACCCATTGAATAAGGCACGGTTGGTTATAAAACCACTATGAATGGGTGCTTAACAGTATACTCAAAAGTGGTTCTGAATGAGTGCTTAATAGTGTACTCAAAATCTGTTCCCTCAGCCAAAAAATGTATTTGGGCATATGGAATTAGAACCTTTTTCATTATTATTATTATCCATCAACTTCCCGAACCGCTTTTCCTCATGGGCGCTGTCACGTCTCCGTTCTTCGGTTGCGCCGATCGCCCCGCGAATGGGAGTTTTTGTCACGCATTGTCACCTGCTAGTCCCGTGTGTGTGGCATTCCGTGTTTTGTTGTCTGTTGGTTGTCATGGTATCCATTCACGTCTCTGTCCCGGGTCTTCGCTCTTGCCTCACCCTCCCTGTTTCTCCGTGTCGCGCAATTAGCACAATCACTGTCACCCGTTCCTCTTGTTAACACCGTTTATCTAAACCAGCGGTGTCCAAACTACGGCCCGCGGGCCAACTGCGGCCCGCGGTCCAGTTTTTATTGGCGCGCAGCAAAGAAGAAGTACTGGGCAGGCTAACGAGTTAGCGGAAATATGCTAATTCGCGATCGTGCTAGCACGCGCAAACGGACCTCTAAAGGAAATTAAACGAACATTTGGAGCAATGCTACATTGTCCTAAAGGTTAGTTTGTAAAGAGACGGTTGCCTTGTTTAAGGATTTCAACTTAAAGAGACACTATCAGACTAAACATGCGAAAACAAACGACCAGCTAACAGGGAGTGACCGCGCTGATAAAGTGAAGCAGCTCCAAGCTGAACTGGCATCACAACAGCGATTCTTCACACGGGACTGTGAGTCAAAAATAAATATTACTAAAGCAAGCTACGAAGTGGCCATGTTAAGACTGTTGATGTTATGGACCTGTAGACCTGACACAAACTATTATTTTCTGAAAGATAATGTAAATGACAAGAGCAAAATTCACTAGTTTTAAGTTTTAATAACAGACAACTTTACTTATAACTCCCGTTTAAAATGTTCATGAGGCAAAAGTAATTTTAAACTCATGTAAATTTAAGGTATTTCATACAGTTTGTTCAATGTTATCTGACTCTTCAGATATGAATGAAAGGCAGAATTTGTGTTTTTAGAGTTGTTCACATCTGCCTGAGTGACTCATATTTGGTTATTTTGTCATTTGAAAAATAAAGACAATTGTGACAATGAAATTTGTTTTATAACAGTGTGTATTTGCATGACATTTTTGTAGTTATAAAATGTCCGAAAAAACTATTGGCCCCCGGGCCCCTTCACTTTATCAAATCTGGCCCTCCTTGCAAAAAGTTTGGACACCCCTGATCTAAACCATGCCCTCTTGTCACTCCCTGCCAGTTAATACTGTTCTGTACTGTCATGCTCCTGTTTACGCTTGTTTAAGCTCGTGTTTACGCTCCTGGTCTTCCCGTGTCTCTTGATCTCCCTGTGTCTCCTGATATTCCCGCTCGTGCTCACGATCACGGCAATAGTGCTTATTTACCCGTGTGCCTGATTACGTTGTCCATGAAGACATTCTGTTCCTGGTCCAAGTGGACTTCTGTTCCCTGTCCGAGAGGACTTCTGATCCTTGCCTGCTATCGGTGTGAACCCCTGTCTTGCCTGTGATCCTGCTCTCCATTTCCCTTTTCCAATTTAATAAACACTGGTCCAAGCTGCATTTGGTCGCCCTGCCCCTCTCCGATCCGTGACACTTATTATGAAGGGATTGTATGCAATGTTTATTTAATGTTACTATGGGTACAACGGTTTAATCAATAATTTTCATGTTATTGATTATTCCCTGTCTTTTACACAAATTTTGGCAGATTGATTGCCTGCTTGATATACGTAGGCTAGCACTTGTTATGGAACACATAGAGCATGCTCGTGTAATTCTCTTCATTGATTTATTTACGGTCTCGTTTTCCTTAAAGGCAAAATGACAAATCCGTGAAATCCAAGATGTACCCAGAATGCTCGAGGCGGGTGAGACTCTAAAAGACTCCTATAGGATTACTGTTCTGCAAAACTGATAGGAAAAAGTCAAGTATTTTTCCCATATGAAATGAAACAAAATCAAAGAGGAAGGAAATCTACCCAATGGGCGTTGGAAAGCAAGCACCGAAGCTAAATCCTTGGTTTAGAGTAATGACATATATATGTCACATATGTGTGCTTATTCTGCAGTCGATGGTTAAAGGGCCGGGATCTCTAATGATTATAATATAACGTGTGACGATAACCAATCCCTTTGACATATTATCTCACCCGCTGGCCAATGCTCAAGAGACTGGTGCATGTCTGTAGAGCTGCAGATAGCTCCTGCTTACACTGCTGCGGATTTCTGTGCTCCTACATGAAAGCCCGCGAGCATCAGGCATTGAGAGACTGTCCGCTGCTGATACCTATATTAATCATACAACAGAAGAGAGGGCACATGTTTCTTTAGTAGTAGTAGTAATAATAATAATAATAATAGTAATAATAACAATAATGAACAAGGTGATGATTAATTTTACTCTTGTTTTGATCATTTGTATACGCCATACATATATCACTGTCGACTTGGATTTAATATTTTAGATGATATTAAGACGACAGATTTACGTGAACACCCAACGCATTTTTAACGCAATTCGATATTACATTAAATCAAGGGGTTAAATATTGATTAAAAATAAATGTAGCGTGCCACTATACTATACTATACTATACTATCTAGTAGCGTAGTAGTCTGTCCAGCAATAGAAAATCCATAAACTGTTCAGTAAAGCAAGCAAATGACTGGAATTTGACCCTGTAATTTAACATTGTGCTATTTTCTTTGCAGCCCACATTTGAAATAGTAATTTATCAATTAAAGATCTGTGGTTACAGACTGGTGTAGGCTATTGAAAAACAGCCCAAATTATAATTACCACTGTACAGTGTAGCATAAATCCGGTTATCTAAAATTTGTTATAGGCACTATATGTCGCCTGCTGTTACAAAAAGTAAAATCCTGAATTTGGCCAATACGGTAAATTCAGGTAAAGTTCCGACTATTGTGTACTTAATCCGCTAATTGTATTTACTATATGTACAGTACGGTCTCTTTCAAATCGCTGCCCCCTAGCTCTTATACGCATGCAGAGTTGGCGATAAATTATCACAGCTCTAACAATTGTACATTGAATATTTTGAAAAGTATTGCGCTAAAGCTCTTTTGCCAAACAATGATGATGAATTCCCCTTATTATAGATCTATCCAATATCCGTGCACAATATTAATCTGGAAATCCCCGCACATAATCATTGACATTCGCTGATAAGTTAAAAGAGCACTGTGTGGGGAAACACCCAAAATAATCAGGAGGAAGAAGTAATGAAATGAGTCAACGCACTGTTAGATGTGCGACTCCTTTTCAGCTCTATCCATCTACTTTGAGATTTTGTGTGCGGAAAAAGCAAAGGCGCATGTAAGGTAAAGCTTGAACCAAAGCCACGGCTTTAGGTTTATATGCAATAGATCAGCAGGCAAGCAAAGCTTTATTTTCGTCAGGAGGGAGATATTTTACCTCCGTCTTACGGTTTTATGTTGGAGAGGTGTCACACAGGCGAAATAGATGACTAATGCATAGGCAAAGCGCGAATCGCTGTACGTCAGGCGGGGAGGTGGATGTGTTGCGGGGGAATGGGGGGGCTGTTGGTGGGGGTAGCGCGGAGGAGGGATTTGAATCTACCTCTGGCCCATTACTGGGACTGAGGGGTGCAGTTCCCAAAACATAGTGCCCTATGTCAGTGTTTCTCAACCTTTTTCATTCACGGCATACCTTTTCATTGGAAAAATTCTCGAGGCACACCACCAACAAAAATCTGTTAAGTGTTACACTAGCTTCTATATTAAAATCAGTTATATTACAACGGAAGACATAAAGTCCTATTCCTATATATTGTAGCGTTTCAATGAATCAGGCACGTCGTGGCTCGTAACTGGCTCTTTATTCAACGCCATAAACAGGAGTTCTAACATCCGCGCTCGGAGACATCAAAGTCAAGTCCCCCTCCCACACGCACGCGCTCCCCTCCCCTTGTTGCCTTCACGGCCTCCCTGGGCAATCAGACTACTGAACAGTAATTATACACACAAGTTGCTACACTGCTACCCCCTATCTCAAAAACCTCGTCCCGAGGTGTCACAAACAAAATCTGCAAGGTGACCCGGTGGCCTTCTCTGTCGCCGAGGGCGGTCTGAGGTCGGCTGCCTCAGAACAGCCTGTGTGGAACCAGGCAATGAGTCTACAGGAACAACGGCCTGTTCGGGGCAGAGAGGGGGAACAGTCCGTCTTGGGAATGTGAGAGTTGTGCCGCGCCGGGCCTAAGTCCGGGATCCTGTGTGCCACTGTGGACGAGCATCACCTTTATATGGGTCCAGGCGGTCCCTATGAAGAGCCACCCGCCTGCCACTAGGGGGCAGCTGTAGCCTGTATACCACCTCTCGGGACCTGGAATGGACCTGCCACATAGACTCTGTCCGGAAGAAGGCCCATCAGAGGCTGTACTTCCTGAGACAGCTCAAGAAGTTCAACCTGCTGCGGGAGCTGCTGAAGACCTTCTACACTGCCATCATCCAGTCTGTCCTCTGCACCTCCATCACTGTCTGGTTTGGATCGGCCTCCAAACAAGACAAGCACAGACTGCAACGGACAATCAGGACTGCAGAAAAGATAATTGGAATCAACCTCCCATCTATCCAAGACTTGTACCTGTCCAGGACCAGGAAACATGCAAGTAACATCTCTACAGACCCTTCTCACCCAGGTTGCAGTCTGTTCGAACTACTCCCCTTCGGACGGCGTTATAGAGCTCTGTACGCCAAAACCAGCAGACACAGAGACAGCTTCTTCCCCCAGGCTGTCGCTCTGATGAACTCACACCACTCTTAGAGTCTCAGAGTCATTGCTGTCCAATAACATCCTGCTCTCCACGCCTTTTTTTAATTGTCTACACTATTTGTACTATGTGTCCTCTCTGCATCCATTGCAGCCTGGTCATCCTGGAAGAGGGATCCTCCCATCTGTGGTCTCTTCTCAAGGTTTCTCATTTCCCCAAGCTGGAGTTTTGAGTTTTTCCTTGCCCTCCTGGGAGTTTAAGATCAGGGGATGTTTGAGAATATTTGTCATTTTTCACATGTCCTGAGTGTTCTTAGTCACCTAAATGTTGAACAGAGGCTGTGATGTACCGAAGTCAAATTCCTTGTTTGGCACGCTCAAACATGGCGAATAAAAATTCTTGAATCTTGAATCTCCCCTAGTCTTTCTAGCACCTCACAAGGCCCAACCCAGTGGCTGTCTAATTTAGGGCACCTGCCTTTTTTCCTTCTTGGACGGTTCACCCACACCAGCTCCCCAGCCATGAAGTCTCTTCCTCTGGCCCGCATGTCGTAGTTCCTTTTCTGTCTAAGGCCAGCTTTCTGTAGTTGATCTCGAGCAAAAGTGTGGGCTGACTCCAACCGGTCCTGGAGCTTCCTGGCATATTCCGGTCCTGGTGGCACAACTGGAGTATCTGGAGGTCTGCCAAATGCCATTTCTACCGGAGTCCGCAGTTCTCGACCCAGCATGAGCAGGGCTGGAGTGCACAAGGTAGAATCCTGCACAGCAGACTGGTAAGCCCACAAGACTAGGGGGAGGTGCTTGTCCCAATCTCGTTGGTGCTCCGCTGTGAGGATTGCAAGTTGTTTTGCCAAGGTCGTATTAAAGCGTTCAACGAGTCCATCACTTTGAGGGTGAAGAGGTGTAGTGCGCGTGTTTTCCATGTCCATTCTGTCACACATTTTCGCGAACACAGCTGACTCAAAGTTTTTTCCCTGGTCGCTCTGAATGACCTCAGCTGCCCCAAACCTCGCGAACATGCCTTCCACCAGAGCATCTGCAACAGTCTCAGCTTCTTGATCGGCAATGGCATATGCTTCCGGCCATTTTGTGAAGTAGTCCATTGCAGCAAGGTGCGGGGAAATGGGCCCATTATGTCCACAGCAACTCTTTCCATTGGTGCGCCGACTGTCAGTTGTAGACGCGCACGAGACTGTTCCGGGGTCCCTTGTACGCTGTGCAGAGGTCACAGCGGCGGCAAAAGTACTCAACATCTCTCCTGAGCTGACTCCAATAAAAACTTTGCCAGAGTCGGCGGAGGGTTTTTGAGAAGCCAAAGTGCCCTGCTCCTGGAGGCCCATGACAGGCTTTCAACACAGCCTCTCTCAGAGCCTTGGGGACAACCACCTGCCACCTCTCCTCCCCAGTAGCGGGTTATTTCCAAGCTCTCTGGAGTACTCCATCTCTCACCCGGTGCGTCTCCATTTTGGCGTATAGTCCTTTCGTGGCAGGCGAGTGCCCACCGACCTCTTCCCACATTGGTGTTTGGCACCGTTCCACCCACTGCATAATGGGTTGCAGATCCACATCCTGTTGCGGCTGTTTCCTCCATTCGGGTGCATCCACAACTTGCATCTCTCTGCAAACATGTTCGCCGAGATCATGCGTAGGATCCTGCTCCTCATTGCGCAGCTCTTTCTCTCTGCCTTCTCTTCGCTCACAGAAGCGGCAGCTAGCAAGTGCACAAGGGCGTCGAGACATAGCGTCCACGTTGGTATGGCAAGGCCCGGTGCTCCACTCGGAAGGTATATGGTGCTAGTTCTTCAAGCCAGCGTGCAATCTGTCCTTTGGGTTGCTTAAAAGACATGAGCCACTAGAGTGCAGCATGGGCAGTGCGTACCGTGAAGGGTAAACCCGCCAGATAATATTGAAAGTGGCTTATAGCCCTCACGATAGCGAGTAGTTCCCTACGTGTGACGTAATAGCGTCGCTCCGCCTTGTTGAAGGTTTTGCTGAAGTATGCCGCAACTTTTTCTCCCTTCGCCCCCACTTGACTCAAGACTGCTCCCATCCCAACATTGCTGGCGTCTGTGTCCAGGAGGAACGGCATTTTAGGATCGGGGGGAACAAGGATGGGAGACTCTGTCAATGCTGCTTTCAAGGAGCTGAAGGCCTGTGCGCACTCCACCGTCCACTCGAACTTAGTGTCCTTGCGCTGCAGGTGGAAAAGAGTCGCGGCTATGAACGAAAAGCCTCGTACAAACCGCCGGTAATAGGACGCTAATCCAAGAAAGCTCTTCAGCTCACGCAAGTTGTTCGGAGCAGGCCAGTCTCGCACGGCCTGCACCTTCTCCTCCAGAGTCCTAATGGCTCCAGATGGCTCGATGATGCCAGCCTTCAGCATCTCATCGATTGCCTTGTCAGCGTCCTCCTGATGTGCCAGCGGAAGGCGGCGGGGTCATGTTTTGATGGGCCGTGCATCCCCAGTGTCAATGTTGTGCTGCACGAGATGTGGCAGGCCCACCTCCTCTTCATTCAGTGCAAAAATGTCCTTGAATTCCCGCAGTAGAAGCCACAGCTCCTCCTGTTGCTCCACTTTTAAGCCATCACAGCTGCGCTTCTACACCTCCCTCACCGCCGACTCTCTGCCTGCATCATCTGCCGCGGAGCCCCGGGTCAGTCAACTGAGGCGGCCAAGAGGATCTTGTGTGGCTGCGGAAGGAACTAGGAGCAGTGAGGAGGGGTCAGGCTCATGCTCTGTCACTGCTACTCTTGACGTCGGCAGATGTGGAATCGGGAACTGCGTGGGGTGCACCATTTCAACAGTGGGGCCTCCTGGAAAGGTCAATGTGATCCTCCCCAAGTCCAGCTCGCAGCAAGTCCAATCCAATGAATGATGTAGGGGTCCCGTACCGCTGCCACCCACATCCGAAAATTCATGCACATTCCCTCCGCATGTAAAGTCACCACCCCTCTTCCAAGCATTGGGGTGAGTTCGCCAGTCACTGTTCGCAGCTTGACAACAGTAGGTTCCAACTGTGCTCCTGCTGGGAACACATCGGGTCTCAATAGCGTTGCAGTAGAGTGTCAACAAGGGCCATGCAAAGAGCACCTGCCAGGGTGATGGGTATATGGCAAAAATCACCCGCATGTGTCCAACCCACCACCCTCGCGAACTCTGCGCTGTCGTCTGCTTCTGGGGAAAGTGGAGCCTCGCTTCCCCGTCTGTGCAGTTGGAATCCACCACCAGGAAACAAGACGATATGGGACACAGGCACACGGGTCTGTGGCGTCCACTCTCCACAGACCCCGGGCCCTTAACCCTGATCACCAGCCTTTTTTGGGCACTCAACGCTAATGTGGCCAGATTGGCCACACACCCAGCACACTTGAGGGCTTCGTCGGGAACGTCGGGTACTGCTGCAAGGTGCCTGCAGTGTGCTTGTGCGGATAAGTTTGGTCAACTCATCCACCCACACCGGTTTCTCTGGGCTCAGGTTCACTTGTGCAGCAGAACGAACCACACGGCTGCCTTCGACATCGTCACTGCGTGCAGTGTCCCCTATGACCTCTCTTTCCACACCAGTCCCAGCTCTTCCTGGAGAGTGCGTGAGTGCGCCAGTTGGATTTGGATCCGCAGTTCTCTTGGTGTAATGGCGCGGATGAACTAGTCCCTGGCCAGCTCACTCTGCACATCAGCCGGCATATGGGCGTATGCACGCCTTGACAATGTTTCAATGTCATTAGCCAGTACACGGACCGGTTCACCAGCTTGTCTATGCCTGTTCGACAACTCAGAGCGCAGGACATTGGGCTGGCTGCACTGCCCAAAACACCGTCGCAGGGCACCAACCAAAGCCCCATAGTCGTCCCTCTCGGCTGGGCTAAGCAGTAACAAGCAGGACAGGGCCTCCTCCGTGAGACACATGGTGCTGTAGTGCTTTATTCTTCCCCGACCAGCCAGAAGCCCGTGCCAAGAGTTCAAATTGGGCATGGAAAGCCTCCCAGTCCTCCTTACCGGAGTATCTCGGTGTCTTGATATGATGACGGTCACCATGGAGGCTGCCACCGTCCTTCGTCCCTGCGTCCCTCTCATTGTTTAACAAGCCAAGCCCGGCATCGGATGCCAGCTTCCTGACGGTCTTCCTCAAGAGCTCCACGTGCTTTGTGGTCCAACTCATGGCCCCACGCGCCATCGTAACTGCCGTCCACCGCCACAGTCCTTACGCGATGCCAGTCCTGTCGCTTTAGTTAACTTTCACTTCTGACACCAATGTAGCGTTTCAATGAATCAGGCACGTCGTGGCTCGTAACTGGCTTTTTATTCAATGCCATAAACAGGAGTTCTAACATCCGCGCTCTGAGACATCAAAGTCAAGTCCCCCTTCCACACGCGCGTGCTCCCCTCCCCTTGCTGCCTTCACGGCCTCCCTAGGCAATCGGACTACCGAACAGTAATTATACACACAAGTCGCTACACTATGTATGGACAGTCAAATAATTGAATAAAAATAAATACTACATATACTTTAAATTGTATTTCTTTTTTTAAATAAAAGTGAACGTTTTTTTTAAAAAGGTTTTAGATAGTTTGAGGAATAAACTATTGAAAGTGATTGTGATTAAATTCCAAAAGAATCAACATGCCTTTGTTTACTGTTTAGACTAGCTCTATAAATATTGTGACAGTAAGAACAAAGTCACTTTTAATGAAGCTCTGCTGTTCTGACAGCAGCTGAGTGGCTATCACAGTCGAGGTGTCTCGACTTGACTGTGTATTTTATGTTGGTGAAAAATGAACAATTCAGGTTCTCCAGTTGAACTGCATACTCTGATTTCCATCGGACGACAAACACACCACAGCCGTCATAGTGTCACTGTTAGCAAAAGCACACAACAAAACACGTAAACTTAATATGTGCCAATGCAATACAATCAGATTGACACAATATGAAATATCTAGATTTTCTGATTTTCCACGCATGCACGAGTAGCAAGTGGCTGACCAGGGCTTGCGCTAACTGACCAGTGGTTTGACGATCTTGTTTCCAATGTGCTCCGTAATTAATATTGGACAATTTCCCACGGCACAGCTGAAAATCACCAGTGTGACGCAGCACAGTGGTTGGGAAACACTGCCCTATGTTGGCAGTATTAGTGGACTAAACAAACTCGTAGTCAGCTATGGCTGGTATTTCCAGTCACACACAAAAACAATAATCGATAAAATTTTTCGATTTATTAATTATTACAAAAGAATAAAATAACAAATTGTAGGTTACATCATCTAAATTTACTTTCTGAGCTGTAAGTCAACACATATATATACAGTGGAGCCTCGGTTTTCGAACGTCCCGGTTCTCGAACAAATCGGTATTCGAACAAAAAATTCGAGATTTCTTTGCTTCGGATGTCGGTCAAAATTCGGTTGTCGAACCTCGCGAGATGAGCCGAGAGGACCCGCATGCCAACTGACTCCGTTCGTTATTACATTCTTGTTACTCTGAGGATTGCATCAACTCTAATCATGCCTCCAAAGGAAGCAAGTGGAAGCAGTAAAGCCATCCTAAAACACAAATACGCTCCTAAAGCAATGCGACACTGAGCGCCCGGCGCGCTGCGGTTGCGTGATCGGACCAAATTAAGCTCCCTGCGCACTGAGGTCCACTTAAATTTTGGAGTACATTAGGACTTTAAAAATATTTTCTAAATTTTAGCGACCGCTCTGTCACAATAATGCGACCAGCGCGGTGCAGTAGCGCGGTCGGCGGCGCGCTACGGTTGCGCGTTCGGCGGTGCGCTGCAGTTGCGCGATCGGACAAAATTAAGCTCCCTGCGCACTGATGTCCACTTAAATTTTGGAAAGTACATAAGGGCTTTAAAAATATTTTCTAAATTTCAGCGACGGCTCTGTCACAATAATGCGACCAGCGCGGTGCAGTAGCGCGGTCGGCGACGCGCTACGGTTGCGCGTTCGGCGGTGCGCTGCAGTTGCGCGATCGGACAAAAATGCGCAAACGAAAAAATGCTTAAAAAAGGCGTTTTTATTTTGCTTGGAACGGATTAAGTTTTTTTCCATTATTTGTAATGGGGAAATATGATTCGTAATTCGAACGATTAACTTCTCGAACAGCCTTCTGGAACGGATTGTGTTCGAAAACCGAGGCTCCACTATATATATATATATATATATACATATATACATACACGCACACGCACACACACGCACGCATACACACACACACACACACACACACACACACAACAGCTGCGTGGCGAGGGTGGTTGGGTGTGGTGCAGTGTTCCCTCTAACTTTTCAAGTGTCTGTGCAAACACACAAGGTGGACCACTGTGTGCAACACCAGATTAAATAATAAATAAATAAATAAATAAAATAAAAAATAAAAAAATATTGTCAATGCGAACTATAACTTGCTCAGGGGGTCGGATTTTGTTTTGTGTGACGGGCTCGTTCCTTTTCTGTCGGTCTTTTGCGCTCTCTCGCAATAATGTACCAATCCCCTATCCCACCTTGAGTCTTTGTACAATTCCAACAGCTTTCAAATGACATTTCTGCTGAATGTGACACTTGAGGTAGTCCAACTTCCATTCCTTCCATATTTTCCCCTCCGTAAACTCGCCCGTCACTTTGGTTTCACTCCATGTTTTGCAGAGGAGACCTTTGTTATTGGAAAAAATCTCACCCAGTTTCACCGTTTCCTCTTGTACTTGCACACACTTCGACAGCCATTCAATCTCACAAGAACTGCCGCATCTCTTATTTATTGTAGCTTGGCCAGTGGAGGAGGCGCTGCTCATTCGTTTCGCCACGATTAGCTAATTTAGCATTTGCATCGCTTGACTCCGCCGCACTGTCGTTAGCTAGCTAACCTGCGCGGCACGGATGGGCAGGACACATGTTCAGGCACTGTCAATCCTATGATTGGCTATGTAGCATAAGTGAACCATATCATATCATTGGCTGAACACCTGTCAATTCCTGAAAGCACAGAAAGAAAATCATTCATCCACTTAATTAGATGAGAGTACGTCTAACATTAGATATTAATCAATCAGTTTATGCAGATTTTTTTTTTGTGCGCGCAGCATGGTGTTTCTTGTGCGCAGAGACTGCGCGACCAGTGCGCAATTGCGCAGCTTAGAGGGAACACTGGTGGGGGGTTGCTGCCTGTAAAACAGCTTTCTTCTCATATATCCCTGCCCAGACCATGAAGCTCCTCTAGAGAGGACACTCCAGCGACGCTGAAAAGTGCCGGTATAACACGGGAGATGAGCAGATACCGGTTAGAAGCCCAACTGATTGGCAAAAGAAATGGGCGCCAGGGGCTATCTCCACCAGTGGGAGAGACTTTTGTAGACCCATTGAACAGCTACCGCCCACTTTAAACTGGGCAATCCCCCAGCCAGTTAGGTGCTCTCTCTCGTGTAACGTCAGAGCTCCAACTTGGTGTCGTGGAGCCACGCCAGCATCTCTGGTCCCAGGTCGAAGAGGCCGGCCTCTGAGGGTGGTCTATATAGGGGGCAGGTGTTGATGATGTGGTCGGCTGTCTGCTCGGGGGCTCCACACTCGCATGCCACACTGTCCGCCAGTCCCCACTGCCGCATAGACGTGTTGAAGCGCCCAACACCAGTTCTTAAGCGGTTCAGTGTGGTCCACTGCTGGCGAGGTAGTTCGTCTCCTCCTATGGCGGCGTCTCCTGGTTCCCAGACATAACGGTGCATGAGGGAGTTAGGTGCTGTTCCGCCATGGCTCACCTGCTCTGGTGGGTGTGTGGAGAGTAGATTCTCGAAGAGTGAACCAAAAACACCCGCACCAGGCAAAATAAGAAACAAACAATCAATGAAGAAACCAGTTATTCATTTTGCAACCTGGAATGTCAGGACCATGTGCCCTGGCTTTTCAGCCAACATCCAACAAGTTGACGATGCAAGAAAGACCGCAGTCATCGACAAAGAGGACATCAACATTGCCTGCCTGCAGGAGACGAGACTCGCGGTCTGCGGCACCATCAGAGAAAAGAGCTTCACCTTCTTCTTGAAAAGCAAGCCTTCCAAGGAGCCGCGCCAATATGGTGTCGGCTTTGCCGGAAAGAATAAGCTTCTTCTATGGAGCCCCCGTTAGCAGGCACAGAGAGGATCCTGATCCTCCGGATGTCCACATTTTCTGGCCCACCAATAATCCTCAGCATTTATGCTTCCACTCTCTGTGCAGCCCCAGAGGAAAGAGACAAGTTCTGTGAGATCCTGGAAGTGGAAGTGATATATCGGGTCCCTAGCAATGATGCTCTCTCCTGGGCGACTTCAACGCTAGAGTGGGAGCTGACCAACAGGCTTGGCCCTTCTGCCTCGGGGCCTACGGACGCAGGAAGATCGACAACGGCCAGCGCTCACTGGAACTCTGCTGCTTCCATGACTTGTGAGTCACTACCACCTTTTTCCCGTGCAACAAAATGCATCAGGTCTCCTGGAGGCATTCACACTCCCGGCACTGGCATCAGCTCAACCTGGCGCATGGACCTTGCCAGCATCCTCTTCACCCTCACTTACCAGAGTGCTGATTGTGACACGGACCATTCCCTCGTCGCCAGCAAGGTGCCTATCTCTTCGTGAAAGATGCAACAGGACTGCACGCATCAACACCTGCTGCAGCAGAAACCCAGAAAAGAGACACCATTTCCTGAGTCGGCTCGACGAGACCTGTGCCAGGGAGATGTCCACAGATGACATCATTGACTCTAAGTGGACTCTCCTTCACGACTCAGTTTATAGCGCAGCCATCTCTGCTTATGGGAAAAAGGAACAGAAGAACGCCGACTGGCAGGAAATGGCGCCTGTGACCGCACAAAAGAGGATGCCCTGCTGGCCTATAAGACCCCCCCAACCCCCGGCACTCTCGCGGCACTTTGAGCGGCCAAGAAAACAGCCCAACAGACCGCTCGCCGCTGCGCTAACACCTATTGGCTGAAGCTTTGCAGCAGTATCCAGACAACTGCGGACCCAGGGGACGCGAGAGGGCTGTAGAGGGCATTAGGCAAGCAACAGGTCCAACCTCCACCAAGTCTGCCCCCCTCAAGTCGAAGACAAGCAATGTGATCACAGATCAGGGCAAGCAGCTAGAACGCTGGGTGGAGCACGACCTTGAGCTGTATGCCACGCATAACGTTGTCACCGACGCCGCCCTTGCTGCCGTCACTGACCTGCCAATTATGAAGGGGCTCAACACCCAACCTACAGAGGTGGAGCTCAGCAAAGCCATTGATTGCCTCACCAGTGGGGAGGCCCCAGGGAGCCATGTTATCTCGGCAGAAGTGGCAAACCAGGGCTGCTCAAGCCCCTGCATGAACTGCTCGACCGATGCTGGGAGGAAGGACATTTTCCTCAAGACATGTGGGACACAAACATAATTTCTTTGTACAAGAAAAAAGGTGAACGAGGGACTGCAACAATTACTGTGGGATCTCCCTTCTGAGCATTGTGGGAAAGGTCTTCGTGAAAGTCGCTCTTGCCCGCCTGAAAACCCAGAGTCCCAGCGTGGTTTCCGTGCTGACCGTTCGTACTGAAACATTGTAGCAGAGCACTGTGTACGAGTATGGATAAAAAAATTCATCAATTGATCCACATATAAGGCGCTCTGCATTGTAAGGCGCACTGTTTTTAAATTAAAAGCTTTTAAGTACACCCTATAATGTGGAATGTTGGCAGAGTAGCCATACAGCAGCAGGTACTTGTGAGAAACCCAATTGCACCGAACTCAGTGGAATAAAATAAAGAAAGACGAGGAGGACAATCAACTCTGTTTGCACACCATTCACTGCAACTACTGCAACAACAGCTATTAGGAACACTGCGCAGCATGCAGGAAGGCTTTTTATTAAACACGCCCACTTAATTAACACAGGTGTCTTCACTTAGACAGTCAACATTTTCTGTCATTATAACAAGAAAATAATAAATTCAATAAATCAACATTTGGACAAAACATAATAGAAACCATATAATGAGAGTGTATTTCAACACCCCCATTTGCTCTCACATTATAAACCCCCAAAAAATCCAAAAACACATTCCATCGACATTTTAGTCAAGTTTAGTTTAGTCCGTTTTTTTTCTTTTCTATTTAGTTAGACCCAAACATAAACTCAGCAAATTCTGACAACTTAGATTTTGTTGCAGGCTTGGTCATTACATCGGCAACCATATGTTCAGTTGGACAGTACTGTAAGGACAGTTTACCATTGGTAACATTGGACCGAATAAAGTGGTATTTGATATCCACATGTTTGCATCGCTGTCTTTTAACAGGATTCTTTGCTCATGCAATTGTGCCTTGATTGTCTTGAAAAACTACAGGTAGCATATACACATGCTTATCAATACCATCTAGCAGTTGTGTGAGGTATACACACTCTTGGATAGTTGCAGACAGAGCAATATACTCTGCCTCACAAGTAGAAAGTGCTACAGTTGGCTGTCTTTTTGTCATCCATGACACTAAAGTACCACCCTGAGATAGAGTTACACAATAACCAGTTGTAGTACGTCGATCTACATCACTAGCCCAGTTTGCATCACTGTAGGCTTGCATACCCAGGTTTTCATTACTCTTTTGGTAACATAACTTCATGTCACTGGTACCCCTTAAATATCTTAGCACATGTTTAACTGTACAAAAATGTTCAACAGTAGGTGGATTAAAATACTGCGACAGTTTACTTACAATAAAACTCAAGTCAGGTCTTGTACATACAGTTAAATAAATAAGACTACCCACTGCTTCTCTGTACATTGAAACATCACTCAGTAATGCAGCATCATCTGTGTAGTTCAGTTTTTGTTCACATGGTGTCAATCTTGGTTTGCAATCTTTCATATTAAACCTTTCTAGAATTTTCTCAACATATTTAGCTTGAGACATTGTTACACAGTTACCGGTTGGCTCAAAATCAATGCCCAAGAAATGTTTCAGTTTGCCCAAGTCCTTCATTTTTAACCTAGCTGTCAGCATATCTTTTGTGACCTTTATAGCTTCTTCATTACTTGCTGCAATTAACAGGTCATCAATCCATATTAGTACAATGACTTTCTCATGTTCGGTTTCTCTTGTATAAACACAATGGTCAGCTTGGTTTTGGGCAAAATAATTTTGTGTCAAATGATCATGCAACAATCTATTCCAATTTCTGCCTGATTGTTTTAGCCCATATAATGACTTTTCTATTTTGCAGACCAACTTCCTGTCTGTTTGAGATCTCTCCTCATACCTTTCTGGTTGTTCCATGTCGATCTCACAGTCTCTGGGTGCGTTTAAATAGGCAGTTTTCACATCCATTTGGTGTAAAATAAGATTTTCTTGCACTGCCTTCTGCATCAATACTCTAACACTGGTCATGTTAGCTGTTGGAGAAAATGTCTCCCCATAATCTACACCAATCTTTTGGTTATATCCTTTAGCAAAATATTGGGCCTTGTACTTCTCAGATCCATCGACATCTGTTTTAATGGTATACACCCATCTACCCCCCACTGCTTTCTTGCCCTCTGGCAAATTGGTCAAGGTAAATGTGTTGTTTTCTTTAAGTGAATGCATCTCCTCATCCATGGCTTTAACCCACTCTTTGGCCTTATCTGAGGATATAGCTTCTGCAAATGACACAGGTATGTTACACATGACACGATAACAATAATCAATGTTACTCTGGACTTGATCAGTCTCTTCATCATCAGACACATATTTAGACACATTGCAATCTGTGTATCTGTCTGGCTTCCTTCTCTCTCTGGAAGGGTAACACCTACCATCAGGTTCACATTTGATCTCAACTCTTTCTGGTTGTGGTTGGTGGTGGCTGAGTTCAGGTTTTTGTTCTCTTAACATAAGATTTGGACTTCTTGGTTTGGTTTCTACAGGGTCATCATCCTCAGATGTGACATTAGTTTGTGTTTGTTGTTCTACACATGATTTTGCCACAAACCTTACCAATCTGTGCTTTTGCACTTTCTTACTGACAGGGGAATATACAATGTATGCAGGACTGGTTTTATCATACCCAATAAAAACACATTTTTCACACCTTGGATCAAGTTTTCTCTTGTCTTGTTTAAAGGCATAACACTGAACCAAACCTCTGCATTCTAGACAAATTTGGTCTTCTTCCTGTCAACATCTGGATGGCTGTCTGCCCTGTTCTTTTGTTAAAATACCTGTTTCTGATCACAGCAGCAGTTTGGACTGCATAGGTCCATAGTTGTTTTGGCAAACCACTATCAATAAGCATACACCTTGCCATATCAAAAAGTGTTCGCCAATTGCGTTCAGCAGTACCATTTTGATGAGGAGAGTATGGTGCTGATGTCTGATGTTTAATCACATTTTTAGTGAGCAAAGTCTGGTAATTTTCACTTTTAAATTGAGTATCATTATCAGATCGGATACATTTTACTTTGCCATTTGCCAGAAACCTTTCTGTAGCTTCAACAGTGTCACCTTTGTTCTTTAAGAAATACACAAACACAGAACTGGAAAAATCATCAGTAAATGAAACTGCATATCTGTAACCCTCTTTAGACTCTGGCTGGATTGGCCCTGCCAAATCTGTGTGAAATAGCTCTAGAGCAGGGGTCTCAAACTCCAGTCCTCGGGGGCCGCAATCCTACATGTTTTCCAAGTTTCCCTCGTTAAACACACCTGATTCAATTATCAGGCTCCTGCAGAACGTGAGGATGAACTGATCATTTGAATCAGGTGTGTTTAACGAGGGAAACTTGGAAAACATGTAGGAATGCGGCCCCCGAGGACTGGAGTTTGAGACCCCTGCTCTAGAGGGATCTTAGCCCTCACATCAGGTTCTTTGTTTCGTTTTGGAAAAACTTCCCTTTAGTACACACTTCACAATGTTGAGGTTTGTTCATTGACCCCTTAATTTTCATGCCATCAACAACATTTTGTAACTTCTGAATGTCATTATAGTTGCAGTCAATGTTCCCTCTAAGCTGCGCGCGTGCGCAATCGCGCACTGCCCGCACGTTCTCAGCGCACAAGAAATCTATCCAGCGCATAAACATCCCCCGCACCCCCCCCCGACCCCCCGAAGCGAAGCGAACGCGCAGCGTTAAACGTCCCATTTGCACCCCCCCCCCCCCGAAGCGAAGCGAACACGCAGCGTTGGACGCCCCATTAGCAACCCCCCCCCCGAAGCGAAACGAACACGCAGCGTTGGACGTCCCATTAGCACCCATCCCCCCCCCCCCCCCCCGAAGCGACCTGATGTTGCTCACTGTAGTCCTCAGTTTGCTCAGGGAGCTTGTGTCTATGCCCAGATACATGAAAAATTGGAGGGAACATTGGTTGCAGTGTCCCAGTATCTCATGCCACGTCTGAATATCATGACACCCTTTACATTGGTTATCATCACAATCATCAATATCATCATCATCATTTAGTGTGTGCAAATAATATAGTCTATCATGTACGTGAATGGGTAATTTGGTACCGTCTTGGTAGAGGAGAACGTTCTTCTCCTCCATGAAGACCACAGTGGCTCCACTGGCAGTAGCTGCTTTCACGGATAGAATGTCTTGTGGGTAAGACATTTTGCGTTCAGGTGTCTACCTCTGCTGTCGATCAGGCAGACTTCTGCATCGCCTCGGCGCTCCGCAACGCCCTTGCACGGCGTGCCGTCCGCCAGCTCCACGCATTGTGTCTCGGCCTGGAACCCATCATCAAACCGCTTGAACTTTGCCTGGTCTGTGACGATGTGCGAGGTAGCCCCGCAGTCAACCATCAGGCCTCTCACGTCGACTCTCGCTTTCCCCTCGCTCACTCGGAAGAAGTACTCATCCTGGTCCTGGTCTTCCGTCTCCCCGTCGGCCCTACGTGCGTCGTCCCAGTTGCCGCGCTGCTTCTGCCTGCAGGTCATGTCCCGGTGTGTGCTGGTCTTGCAATGACTGCACCACAGTTTACAGGCTCTGGCCACGTGTCCCTTCAGGCCGCACTTGAAGCACACCACCTCCGCGGCGCTCCTCTCGGCTCCCCGGTCACCTGGTCTGTCAGGTCTCGCTCTCCCCTGCCGCACATTCATCACGTTGTCATCTGCTTCAGCCCGCATCTTCTCTGCGTCCTCGTAACTGCGCATCTTTGTCTTGAATTCAGAAAACTGCATCGTCTCATCACGTTGTGTGATATGGATTGCAAATGGTTTAAAGGACTCCGGCAAACCTTTCAAAACCATTGCTACCAATAGTCCATCACTTAATGTCTCACCGGCGTTTCTTAGCGCTGTGATTGCGGTCTCAGCCCGGATCACGTTACTCGGACACACTTTCACTCTCAAACTTCTGCAGTGATGTCAGTTCTGTGTAGAGACTTATGTTGCATGGCTTGCCTTTGCCTTGATAGTAGTTTCCCAGGATCTCTAAGGCCCCTCGTCTGTCATCACCAGCATCGCGCATCACCAGCGACAAACTTTTATCATCCAAAAACTGAATGAGCATATGCGTCCGCATTCTTTCTTACGTCTTCCTGTAGTTCGTCTTCTTGCTCGGTTGTGGGCTCAGTTTGTTTGTTTTATTTAGGACCCCCATTAGCTCTGGCAATGCCAGCGCTACTCTTCCTGGGGTCCTTAAACCATTCTTCACATAGTCAAAATACAACACAGTCACATTCATAACTTAACAAAACTAAAATAAAGATACATAGTTACACAACACACTAAACAGACAACACAAGCTCCCTCAGTCAATTTACAGAACACATTTGTTACTCATTCAATAGTTTTTTTTTTGTCACATACCTTGCACGCCTTAACAGCCCAATAGTATATATACTTTACCATCATAATTTCCAGATCAATCTGGCCCAGAACAAATACAGACTTGACAGCAACATTATAACTTACAAAGAACTGTTTCTGTTCTAAGATGTTATACGCTTATATATACTTATACTTCATTATATTTCCATAGCTAACAAATACTCTTTAATAAATTTTTTAAACATCATTTTACTATTTTCTTGTGTTATACTATGTGGTAATTTGTTCCATTGATTCATCGCTCTTTAGGTTACCATTCGTTTAATTGCATTTGTTTTCGCTGTTGGTAGTGTAAACTTACCCCTAGTAGCATATCGAGTTTTATGGCTATGTCTATCGGAACTATAATGTAACGTATTGTATATGATTGATGGCTTTTTTGTTATTAGAATGTTTTTAAAGAAAACCATCAGTGAATAAAGTAAACTATTCTTAACCAATAGCCAACCCAAATGATCGTGCATAACTATTATGTTTGTTCTATAATTGCAATGCAGGGCTGTACATTGTGGAAGCAGGGCCTGGGGACTCTGAGGCGGACTCTCCAATCTCTGGGGTCGAAGTCACTGAGGTAGTTAAAAAACTCCTCGGTGGATGAGATCCGCCCGAATTTCTTAAGGGCTCTGGAAGTTGTGGGGCTGTCATGGCTGACGTCTCTACAACATCGCGTGGACATCGGGGACAGTGCCTCTGGATTGGCAGACTGGGGTGGTGGTTCCCCTCTTTAAGAAGGGGGACCGGAGGGTGTGTTCCAATTACAGGGGAATTACACTCCTCAGCCTCCCTGGTAAGGTCTATTCAGGGGTGCTGGAGAGGAGGGTCCGTCGGGAGGTCAAACCTCGGATTCAGGAGGAACAGTGTGGCTTTCGTCCTGGCCGTGGAACAGTGGACCAGCTCTTCACCCTCAGCAGGATCCTCGCGGGTGCATGGGAGTTCGCCCAACCAGTCCACATGTGTTTTGTGGACTTGGAGAAGGCGTTCGACCGTGTCCCTCGGGATGTTCTGTGGGGAGTGCTTCGGGAGTACGGGGTACCGAGCCAACTGATAAGGGCGGTTCAGTCCCTGTATCACCGATGCCGGAGTTTGGTCCGCATTTCCGGCAGTAAGTCGGACTCGTTCCCAGTGAGGGTTGGACTCCGCCAAGGCTGCCCTTTGTCACCGGTTCTGTTCATAATTTTTATGGACAGAATTTCTAGGCGCAGCCGAGGCGTTGAGGGTGTCCGGTTTGGCGACCTCAGCATCGCGTCTCTGCTTTTTGCAGACGACGCGGTGCTGTTGGCTTCTTCAGGCCGTGATCTCCAGCTCTCACTGGAGCGGTTCGCAGCCGAGTGTGAAGCGGTCGGGATGAGGGTCAGCACCTCCAAATCCGAGTCCATGGTCCTCGATCGGAAAAGGGTGGAATGCCCTCTCCGGATCGGGGATGAGATCCTGCCCCAAGTGGAGGAGTTTAAGTATCTTGGGGTCTTGTTCACGAGTGAGGGGAGGATGGAGCGCGAGATCGACAGGCGGATCGGTGCAGCGTCGGCAGTAATGCGGACTCTGTACCGGTCCGTCGTGGTAAAGAGAGAGCTGAGCCAAAAGGCAAAGCTCTCAATTTACCGGTCGATTTACGCTCCTACCCTCACCTATGGTCACGAGCTATGGGTCGTGACCGAAAGAACGAGATCCCCGATACAAGCGGCCGAAATGAGTTTTCTCCGCAGGATGTCCGGGCTCTCCCTGAGAGATAGGGTGAGAAGTTCGGTCATCCGGGAGAGACTCGGAGTAGAGTCGCTACTCCTCCACGTTGAGAGGAGCCAGATGAGGTGGCTCGGGCATCTCATCAGGATGCCTCCTGGACGCCTCCCTGGGGAGGTGTTCCGGGCATGTCCCACTGGTAGGAGACCCCGGGGACGACCCAGGACGCGCTGGAGAGACTATGTCTCTCAGCTGGCCTGGGAACGCCTTGGGATCCCCCGGGATGAGCTAGATGAAGTGGCTGGGGAGAGGGAAGTCTGGGAGCCCCTCCTGAAGCTGCTGCCCCCGCGACCCGACCCCGGATAAGCGGAAGAAGATGGATGGATGGATGGATGGATGGGCTGTACTTGCTGCTCTGTTTTGCACAATTTGTAATTTTTTTATGTTGTCTCATGATGTGTTAAGATAACGTTAAGATAACGTATTTCAAACCCTGCAATCGCAGGTGGCCCAAAAACTTTGCCTCCCATAATTCGTAATTCTTTTCATCACCGTCAAACACTAACTGCGACCAGCGGCTACCAGGACTGTTCTTCTCTGCGGCCCGTCCGCTCAAGGTGCTCACAGCATGCTATCATCACCAGTACGTCGGTGGGAATATGCTGCGTTGGGTTTACCTGGGCCCATAACCTGTTGGCAGAGTAGCCATACAGCAGCAGGTACTTGCGAGAAACCCAATTGCACCTAACTCAGTGGAATAAAATAAAGAAAGACAAAGAGGACGATCAACTCTGTTTGCACACCATTCACTGCAACTACTGCGACAACAGCTAGTAGGAACACTGCGCAGCATGCAGGAAGGCTTTTTATTAAACACGCCCACTTAATTAACACAGGTGTCTTCACTTAGACAATATATATATATATACGTATATATACAGGACTGTCTCAGAAAATTTGAATATTGTGATAAAGTTCTTTATTTTCTGTAATGCAATTAAAAAACAAAAATGTCATACATTCTGGAGTCATTACAAATCAACTGAAATATTGCAAGCCTTTTATTATTTTAATATTGCTGATTATGGCATACAGCTTAAGAAAACTCAAATATCCTATATCAAAATATTTGAATATTTCCTCAGACCAAGTAAAAAAAAAGTTTATAATGTCCATTAATGCACTCAGTATTTTATTTATTTAGCGAATGCAAAGTCCCGAAGCCAACCAGTTGCCTCCTGGTCTGCTGTATGGAGGGTGACTAACCCTCCTTCAAGTCTGTGGAGAGGACAAAGTTCTATGATGTGTTCCATGGAATGCTCCTCTCCACAAGCACACAGGGGGGTGAGGCTACTGCCCCATTTGTGAAGGCTGGCCAAGCAGGGGCCATGTCCAGTCCAGAAACGATTGAGTGTGGAGCACTGTCTTCTTGAGAGGTTGGTGCCAGGGACCTGATGGTTGAGGGCTCGTGAGTGAACGATTCGTTCAGAATGAACGACTCTTTTCAGTGAACGAGAGTGAACGAATCACTTTAGGAAGTGATTCCTTTTTCCTTTCATATATAACTTCAACCAGTAGATGTCAGTAATGCCCATTGAAGCTGGTGCTACCTCGCCGTAAAACAAAACGAAGAAGAAAATCAGCCAATCAGCAGCGCCAGCGAGCGTTAGATGGAGGAGGGACTTTACGAGTCAGTGACGTAACTTCCCGTTCACGAACGAGTCGTGAATTGCATTTCCTGTTCACCAACGAACGAATCTGTGAGTGAACGAATCACTCAGTGAGTGAATCACTCAGTGAGTGAATACTCACTGAGTGAATCACTCACTGAGTGAATCACTCACTGAGTGAATCACTCACTGAGTGAATCACTCACTGAGTGAATCACTCACTGAGTGATTCGCATTTCCAGTTCACCGCGAGAACGGATCAGTGAGGGAACGAATCCTGGCTTTCCCGTTCGCGAACGAGTCAATGAGTGAAATGCCTTCTTGTGCATCAACGGATCAGTCAGTGAATATGTTGCGTCTCCTGGCATGAACTATGGAAGCCAGAATGTAGATTCACGATTTACTTATAGTAGGTTTTAAATAACGTGTATGCATATATATGCCTAAATGTTGTTATCCAATATATCGACTGCAGTTCCACATTAGATTGCTGAAATGTACTTTTTTTATTATTCTTATAAACATTTATGTTATAACTTGTCTGGTGTTTTATTCCTTGTTTTTATATTCGCCATTCAAAACATAAAAATCAGACATTTGGTTAACTGCTTTATATGACAATATGTATGTGTTTTACGTTGTTATATTGTTGGTGTCCCCAAAATTAACAAATGTCGGCATAACGTTTTTTTCTTTCAACCTTTTATTCAAACACAAACATAAACACATTCGGTATAATAACACCATCAACTACTAGCCAACAAATACAAAATTAAAATATCAATGTCGGCATAACGTGTGTCGGCTGGCAATAGCATAGCAGCAATGCTGTCTGTCACTCACTCACTCACTCACTCACTCACTCACTCACTCACTCACTCACTCACTCACTCACTCACTCACTCACTCACTCACTCACTCACTCACTCACTCACTCGGGAAGACCAATCAGCAGCGCCAGGGAGCGTTAGATGGAGGAGGGACTTTACGAGTCAGTGACGTAACTTCCCGTTCACGAACGAGTCGTGAATTTATTATTATTAATATTACTATTTTTCATTGAACGATTCGTTTTAACGAATCTTTTGAGTGAACTGATTCTAATTTAGTTGGTCGTCTGGACGGGAGTCGAGCAGTGGGTGGGTTGTAGATGTCTGTATAGAGGCTTTGCAGCTGACGTCATCAAGCTACCCACATTAGCTTGGCGGCCATCATGGCGGTCAACTTTTCAGTGCCGGTCAACGACTCACACACGCTTTCTTGTTATATCTGCTGCTATTTGAGCTTAAAAATGCCGGATACCTGCTGTGCTGTTGGATGTAGCAATAGACGAGGCGATAAACCAAATCTTAGCTTCTATAGATTTCCGGCGAACATGAAAAAACGTGATAAATGGATCGCGGATATTCGTCGTGAACGATGGAAACCTACGATTTACACAAGGATATGCAATGAGGACTTCATATCAGGTATGTAAACAAACTATTCACCCCTGATTTGTTTCACAAAATGTGAAATAATACAATATGGGATGATACAAATATGATTGTTGAAAATGCTGGGTGCATTTTTAGAAAGGCAGCAAGAGCAGCAAGGCAGGGAATGGGATGATTTCTTCAGTTCACCCCCCCCGTTTTTATTTTGTGTTTATTTTTTGATGATGCTTGAAAACGTTATCAATGTAAATATTGAATTATATTTATTGGTTAAGTTTTCAAGCCAATCAGATGTGGCATCATGCAAAAATAAACAAATAATAAAAATGGTAGCAACTTGAACAGACAGGTACAGTATCTGAATGATTTCACTCTATTCAGTTTTTTAATATGTCAAGTTATGAAATGCCATTACAAAACAAATCGACGAGGTAATTATAAATATCTGGATATGAGCGTTCAGGCAGGTCGGCTGTTGCAAAATGCTCGGGCGATTTTAGCATGCTTCTCGGTAAAAGGTACGGATCCGTTGTGCCAACAAGTTTCAACTTCTCTCTGTGACGATTCTTGGAGTCTTCATCCAAATGCCTAACTTCGTTGGATAGCAAATCAGCCATAATTCGGAAGAAATCGGTGAAAACGTAGCGCAGAAATCAGACAATCCATACAAACACGTAGGAACGAGCTGACTAGTTGACCGCCAAGATGGCGGCATAACACAAAATCACGTGATAAAACCACGTGACTGCAAAGCCTCTATTGATCGGTAGATGGGGAGAGTCTTTGATCTTTTGAAGCATCTTATGAGTGACTGCTTCTCGCCGGATATGTGTGTGTGGGGGGGTGTTTGATAGGACAGGAAGCCAGGTGAGTGGTGTTGAGCGGATAGTCCCGGTTATGGTCCTCATGGTGTTGAGCAGGGTGTCCAAATAGTGAGTGTGGGGGGACATTGACCAGACAGGGGCACAATATTCAGTTGCAGAGTATGCAAGGGCCAGTGCCGAGGTGCGCAGTGTGGACGCTGCTGCCCCCCATTTCACACCAGCGAGTTTGCAGAGCAGGTTGTTCCTTGATTTAACTTTGGCTGCCGTCCCCTTTAGGTGTTCCTTAAAAGATAGGGTCTGGTCAAGGGTCACTCCAAGGTAGGTTGGGTTGGAGGCGTGCTTCAGCTTGAGTCCACCCAGGTAGATGTTTAGTTCTCTGGCAGCTTTTGCGCTATGGAGATGGAATACGCTGGATACAGTTTTTGCTGGGCTTGGCTTTAGGCGCCAAGTTTTACAGAACTGGTCCAGTTTGACAAGATCTTCTGTGAGCACCCGTTCCAGTTGGTCAAAGTCTGGTGCTTGAAATGGCAGACAGGGTCCCCTGATGTTTTGTACGCTTGTAGGAGTGCAGCGCTTTCTTTGTCCAGGCATGGGACGTACGTCGGTAGCCTCATGGGATGGCTGAGTGGGCAGCTTTGTAGATAGCGTTGCAGAAGCGGTTGTAGGCTTCATCGACAGTGATGGTGTGGAGTGGGATGGTGACAACACTCCTATCGAGAGTTTCACTGTATTTCTTCCAGTTGGCTTTGCGGAAGTTCCAGCGCATCTTCCTTGGGCTGTTTATGACTGGGAGCTTGTACACATTGACAATATTGAAACCACCGATAGTTATGGTGTCAGAGAAATGTGTTGTTTTCAAGTGGTTTGCTTCAACTATGTCAGAGCGCACATAGGTGGCCCGTCCATGTTTGGCATGTGGGGTGTGGCACAGGAGGTCAAAGCCTTTGATGGTGAAGCCTCAGTGGCAATGTGAGTCTTTTGGAGGCAGATAACGTCAAACGAGTGTTGGAAGGTGAGGACTTCAATAAGGCTTCGCTTGGCTGCAGAAAGACCTTCGACATTTAGTTGTAGTATTCGAAGGGCAGGTCCCACCGCGCGAGGTGCTCTTGAAGTTGTTTACTATCGGCTTTGGGACTGTGACTAGGATTCTTTGACTTGGCTCTCAAGCGTCGTCTCTTGAAATTTAATCTGCTGGTAGGATCATTTGCTTCCCTGGGCAAGCCCGGGTACTGACAGGGGGCGCGACGAGAACGCTGATCCATTGCCCCATGCACTCAATACTTGGTTGGGAATCCTTTTGCACGGATTACTGCAACCAATGCGGCGTGGCATGGAGGCAATCAGCCTGTGGCATTGCTGAGGTGTTATGGATGCCCAGGATGCTTCAATAGCGGCCTTTAGCTCATTTGCATTGTTGGGTCTGGTGTCTTTCAGCTTCTTCTTCACAATACCCCACAAATTCTCTATGGGGTTCAGGTCAGGGGAATTGGCAGGCCAATCGAGGACAGTGATGCCGTGGTCAGTACACCATTTACTGGTGGTTTTGGCACTGTGGGCAGGTGCCAGATCATGCTGGAAAATGAAATCATCATCTCCATAGAGCTTTTCAGCATGCGGAAGCATCTAGTGCTCTAAAATCTCTTGGTACACAGCTGCATTTACGCTGGACTTGATGAAACACAGTGGACCAACACCAGCCGCTGACATGGCTTCCCAAACCATCGCTGACTGTGGGAAGTTCACACTGGATTTCAAACAACTTGGATTTTGCTTCTCTCCAGCCTTTCTCCAAACTCTGGCGCCTTGACTTCCAAATGAGATACAAAACTTGCTTTCGTCTGAAAAGAGGACTTTGGACCACTCTGCAACTGTCCAGTGCTTCTTTTCCATAGCCCAAGTCAGACGCTTCTTCCGTTGTCTTGAGTTCAGAAGTGGCTTGACCATGGGAATAAGGCTATTCTAGCCCATTTCCCGGACACGTCTGTGAACAGTGGCTTTTGATACCTGGACTCCAGCTTCAGTCCACTGTCTTTGAAGCTCCCCCAAATTCGGGAAGTGACTCTTCTTCACAATGCTGTTAAGGCTGCGGTCATCTCTCTTAGTTGTGCAATGTTTCCTGCCACATTTCCCCCTCCCAACAGACTTTTTGTGGATGTGCTTTGAAACTGCACTCTGTGAACAGCTTGCTCTTTGAGAAATTTCTTTTTGTGTCTTACCCTCCTGATGGAGGGTGTCAATGATGGTCCTCTGGACAACAGTCAGATCAGCAGTCTTCCCCATACTTGTGTGTTAGTTTACTGAACCAAGCTGAGTGTTTTTCAAGGCTGAGGAAACCCTTGCAGGTGTTTCGAGTTAATTAGACGATTCAAGTGATAACTTGAATACCCTACTAGTATACTTTTTCATGATATTCTAATATTTTGAGATATGATATTTGAGTTTTCTTAAGCTGTATGCCATAATCAGCAATATTAAAATAATAAAAGGCTTGCAATATTTCAGTTGATTTGTTTGTTTCAGTTGAACCAGCTCAGTGGCCGAGAACCAGCTCAGTGGCCTAGTGGTAGAGTGTCCGCCCTGAGACTGGAAGGTTGTGGGTTCAAACCCCGGCCGGGTCATACCAAAGACTATAAAAATGGGACCCATTGCCTCCCTGCTTGGCACTCAGCATTAAGGGTTGGAATTGGGGGGTTAGATCACCAAATGATTCCCGAGCGCGGCGCCGCTGCTGCTCACTGCTCCCCTCTCCCCCAGGGGATGGATCAAAATCACACGGGGATGGGTCAAATGCAGAGGACACATTTCACCACACCCAGATGCGTGTGTGACGATCATTGGGACTTAAAAAAAAAAAAAAAAAAAGAAATTTGGGTGCGTATTGTACAGGCTTTTTTCCAGCATCAACATGCCATTTTTAGGGTGCGTATTATACATGGGGGCGCATTATACATGGAAAAAAACTGTATGTATATATATATATATATATATATATATATATATATATATATATGTGTGTGTGTGTGCGTACGTGCGTGCAAGTTAATATGGCAAGTTCTATCTTATCTTATCTTAATATGCTCATTATGACCTAATAAAATTTGAAATCTTTTCATGTATTGTTGCCGTACAAAAACTTCAACATCTCACAGGATCTTGTGAGACCGGAATTAAATATCAAGCACGCCACACTAGTGACACTAGTCTTGGCATCTTTACGTTGACAATTTCACCAAGCAATCAATTATGTCCGAGAAATTAACTTTGTTTGCTTACACGAATTGGACGTCTAAACAAACTCAATGACAAAATAAATACATAAATAAAAAAAACGGTTTAATTTCGGGAAAAAGTCATACAGAAAACGGCTGGATATTTACTTGATGGTTAGACAAGATCTGATGAGTACAAACCAATATTTTATCTTACCTACAATTTTGTCTTAGAATTTTCTTCATTGGAATGATGTGGTGTGATCCTTAAAACAGGACATAATACTGATATTATGATCATTGAGGAGTTTTAAATCTTAATTATGTGTTCCACTGAATTCATATGATTCTCCTCATCTCCTCTGCTCATACAGACAAGCTAGTTATGCCACGTCATGGCAAACCATTCTTCTCCAATGACTTCCGATGCCTGCAGAGTCGTTGAAAGGAAGAAAAGGTCACAACCTTCCTGGGAGATGTTTTACGATGGTAGGGTTGAGAACGTCTGATTTGTCTCCACTGGAGCGTGTTGCTGGCATCATCTACATGGAAAGAGCAAGTGAGTGAGGGTTAGGGTGTTCTTGGATGGATGTGTGGAGGAGGGCAAGCTGTAAATTAGCCAGTTTGGCAGGCTAATGGTCAGATGTGGTTTAAAAGACCAATACCCACCTTGACCTCAGTTTAGGACATGCAGCTGAGCCAAGAATGGGAGGAGGCATAGGCGCAGATGGCACTGGGGATGGAGGAGGGGGGAGGGGCATGTCGCACGCTCTTAAATTGACCAAAAAAGTCATGTAGGACTAATGTTCCTCTTCGATCGGGACGGGCATGGAGCCTGCATAAATTATGTTGTGATGTAACTGCTGATGCATTTAAATTCCAGCAAAAATGTGGAAAGTTGTACCTTTAATCAATCGTCTTCCTGATGTCGGCTCTCCAACTTGGCAAGGAAGGATACAAATATTACCGTATTGGCCCGAATATAAGACCGTGTTTTTTGCATTGAAATAAGACTGGAAAAGTGGGGGTCGTCTTACATTCGGGGTCTAGACATTATACCCATTCACAACGCTAGATGACGCCAGATATCTTTAAAGCGAATGCTGAACTTAACTCCCCAGGCCAAAGCAAACCCCTGTCACAAAGAATGAAAATAAAAATAGCTGTTAGAAAGGTTCCTATGTTGATGTTGAAATGTTGGAAAGTTACGTCACCGCGCCTTAAGTCTCGCATCATACGAGTTGCCGTTACGCAGCGGCATGGTGACTAACGGTCGCCAGCAAATTTATTTTGTTGTTTTGATGACTTATGTTTGGTGTGTTGCCGAGAGTATTTAATTTATGGTTATTTAGTATAGCGGAACCGTTACGCGCAGTTAGTTATGTAATGTGTGCCGTCTACTAGTGTTGTGTGACATCAGAAGTTGAGCATTGACTTACGTGGTGTATTTCTGTCTGTTGCAGAACCACACACTACACACACACACATACACACTCACTCCATACACCCTTCACACGCTCCATACAATAATCATACACACAAGAATCACATTCACACACCCAAAGACTCACCCTTGTACACTACACACACCTGCTCTCACATCCTTACGACCAAACATGTGCCTATACCCTTTTGCCAGTTTGCCTGTATGCCCCTATGAGCCACAGTGCCTGTTACGTTTTTGCCAATAATTCAGTAAAGCAATCAAAACTGAACCATGTCTTCCCTCCTGTGTTCTGACCGACACCCTGGGACGAAAAGAGCATAACTATCTGAGCCAACCGCCTATACAGTCCTCAGACTCCCCAACAATAGCGGTAGCAGTTTGCATTATTTTATTGCAATGTTTTTCCTTATTCAGATTTGTTTCAAGACTACAGTTACAGTTAGACTTCACTGATGGTTAATGCAGTTATTGCAATTTGGTTGTTTTATCACAGTAGATTGGTTTATTTACATTTCAAAAACCAGAAGCCATTAATTTACAAATGTGATTGCACTTTAGTTTACATATTTAAATGTTGAGATATTAAGATGTGATAGACAGTTTTTGCATGATTTGAATGAGGCAAAATAACATGCTTTTTTCTCGAATATATTGTTATAATCATTTGTTTCAGATGTACTGTAATTATTTTCTGTATAAAAATTAAATTTGGTGTTCAAAAAGCATTTTTTCAAACTTGAGTCTTGAAAAAACGGGGTCGGCTTATAATCAGGGTCATCTTATATTCGGGCCAATATGGTACGAGCCAGACAAACAATAAACTGTTTTATCCACTACTCATGTACAATCGTGTTAACCCCCAAAAGCCCGTTGTTTAGAAAATCTTGGAACTTGTGGACAAATATTTTTTATGATCATAAGGGTTCTTTGAGCCGTGCTTTGTCTGTACCTTCACCTAGGACAGTGGTTCTTAACCTTGTAAAGAACCCCACCAGTTTCATAGGCGCATTCACCGAACTCCTCTTTAGTGAAAAATATAGTATATATATATTTTTTAAATTCAAGACATATGTAGATGTTTTTTACTGGTGCACAAAATGAGCCGTGCATGAACACCCCCTTGTTCAAAGAACAAAACCAACACAATGCATGAATTCACAACAAATTACATACCTGCAAATCAGTGTGACTTCTGCTGTTGCCTTTGCGAGAGCAGTTCAGATAAGTGTTATCACAAATTTATAAATCAGGTGTGTTCGGACCTCTGCAGTGGAGGCTCTGCCGAACCCCTGAGACCGACTCACTGAACCCCTCGGGTTCGATCGAACCCGGGTTAAGGAACACTGACCTAGGATCTGTTTGCCATGGGTGACCCTGCCAGGGGCATATAGCCTCAGCCAACTTTGCTCTTAGGATCAATGAGACATGCAAAACCCTCCACCATGATAAGGTGACGGCTCACGAGGGCTCACAAAGTGGAGAACTGCTGATGCGGCATCAAATATTCTGGCATTACAGCACGCAACACAGCCATTTTTAGCCATTCTGAAGTCAGTAAGTCACCAATAACAGAGAAGTTCAGTGCGTTTGATAGTCAGTGCTCTACGCTACAGGAATGACAAGCACGTGCCCCCTTTCCAAAATGGCATGAATGAGAAGGAATACTCCAAGGCGGGTAAATGGACGAAACTTTGGGGTGTGTTTTTGGTGAGAACAGCATTTTGACATGGCTAGCGGCTCAAAAGAGTTTATTCAAAATAAATAAATAGATAAATAAATAAATTAATAAATAAATACTGCATCAGTAAAACACCTCAGTAATTGTCATGATTAAACACAGAAGGTATCAAGTTTACTTTGATAGGTTCTGTCTTTAATCTCCATTTCATGTACCCGACTTTTACTATTCAAACTAAATGGAATGCTTTTGACTATTCCATGCTAAAAGAACATCCTTGCAGGTTTTGAAATGAAGCATTGATACATAGTTCTCTCCACTTTTGTTGTGTTTTTTCCGTTGTAGCTTTGTTCAGACAACCCCTTTTGTCCCAAGGGTTAGCTGCAAGAAATGATGAAAAGCCTCAGTATACTTGCTACTCTAACAAGGGAAGGGGGTTATTGCACCTGAAAATGCAGGCTCTATCGTTTGTTGTGAATGTGGGCAGATAAATACATGTACATCTTCCCCTTGTTTTATGTTTTTAATCAGACAGTTGGTACGGCAGACAAACTAGGCTTGGGTGGCTCTTGAAGAAGAATAGAATCATGCGGACAAAATAAAGAGCAATACTGCATTTTGGGAGAAAGAGGAAAGCTTGACTATTGCAGAGACAAGGATTATGATGTCTATGTTCCATTTCCTAACTAACTTGGCGTCAGGCTGTCAGCTTCTCAAATGTCTGACCTCTGGTTGCAGCTAAATGTCATAATATATACGTAAATATGCCTTCATCGTAAAATGAGTTCCACATGGATAATGCTCAACATAAAAATGACGAACCCAACATTTTACATAGCTTGGAAGAAGAGTCACATTCGCAAGAACCGACTAACTGCAGAAATCAATATGGTGTCCGAAAGGTAAAGGGGACACAATTTTTAGTCATAAGCCATTTTTAATTTCCCTAAATTGTGTGTATTACAGTGTAGAAAATGTGTTGAACATCAACAATTACAGTACATTTGGTGCTCAGTGTGTATTTAAAAGCTGCTTTCTTGGCATGAAAGAAACTTTCACTTTCAGGCCCCTATCTTAACTGTTTGCACTTTGTAACACACAGCCTTAACAGTGAGATGATTTTCTTGAGGAGCCTCAGGTATACCCTAAGTGCTGAGATTCTTGGTTTGAATCTCAGCTCCAGCTTTCCTGTGTGGTGTTTGTGCAATCTTGCTGTGCTGACATGGATTTTCCCTAAGGTACACCAGTTTCCTCCCATATTCCCTGATCATGCATGTTAAAACACCATAAATTGTCCACAGATGTGACTGTGGATAGTTGTTTGACTGTGTGTGCCCTGCCAATTGACAGGTGACCAGTTGATAATGTATTCTCTCCCATCGTCATAGAGGATGCAGTAAATCACCCATACAGATGACAATGGGCCTGTCACGGATCGGATGGAGCAGGGCGACCAAGTGCAGCTTGGACCAGGGTTTATAGAAGGGAACAAACTAACAAAATCGACAAACTGACATGACTTAACAAAACAATAACTGGACTGACTGACTGGGACGTGAGACAAGAAGACAACATACGTGACGACATTAAGACATGACGACAACAATGATCCGACAACGGAGTGAGGGGCAGACAGGACTTAAGTACAAAACACGAAACACGAGGCAGGTGACTGGTTACATTGATTGAGGTAACACAGGAGGGGAGGGGCAACGCGAACAGAAACCATGGTAACATAAAGACACAATACAGCTACCGAGGATGAGTCGTGACAGGGCCATTATCTGTGGGCCATATTTTCCCACATGCTAAAGTCAGAAAAGGTGTATACTTCTCTGGCTGTGTGCATTCTCCCATTCTCTGAAATCTAACCATCCCTATTATCCTAACACAGACTAGTAAGGAGCTGAGACTTTCATGGCCTAATGAAGCCAATAATCCCAGTTGAAATACATTTCCATTATCATTGGATTTAAATGACACGATGCAGGAATTGTATTTCAGTAACTAACTTCCCCTGATTAAGTCTCTTTCTAATTATGCTACCTTTCTTCATTATTGCTGGGCCCGCAAATGAAAATCACACTTATTTCTGTTTCATGTTTTGTTGATTTGACTTAAACACAGGCTAAAATCTTTGTCAACGACAATATATCTATTACATTGCAAAGTAACTTTAGCATGCTACTGCATGTATTCCCAGCAATGACTCCCAGGTGAATTAGAACTGGTTCTGATTCATAGCTATTCCTGCTACTATTTTATGTATACGTATAGGGGCAAGCATCTCTCTCTCTCACTCTCTCTCTTTCTCTCTCTCAATTTGGTTACAAATATGCTGTACTTGATAACTTATGCAGCAAAGATAAAAATACATCAGTCAGTTTTTCAATGACACACTGTGCAGTAAACTCACTGTATGTAAAGGATATGCATAAGAGAATGAGACAAGAGAAGGCAGAAAGGTGAACCTGCTGTAACTCAGTGGTAGAGTGGTTGTCTTCCAACCCAGAGTTTGGGGTCTCGGTCCCCAGCTTTTGTAACCATGTTGAACCATCCTTGAGCAAGATACTGAAACCCCAGTTGCTCCTGATGCTGTGTCATCAGTGGGTGACTGTGAATTCAGTGTGACACGCTTTGAGGGCCTTGACAGATGGAAAAGCGTGATACAAGTGAAAGACCTTTTACCATGGCATGAATATTTGGTGTGACTCGTATAAATTTAGATTGCATAGATGTTTATGTATGGCTTCTGAAACACATTTTCCGAGTATGTGTGTGGTGTACTGGGTGCCTAATTAATGATCAAATGTGTACTGATAAAAATGACAGATAAAAATTGATAAAATGTGAAACTGAAGATGGATATTTGCAATTGCATTTCAAATGATCAGTGCAGACAAAATTGTATATTATGGTCATACAATGAGCCATTCCCATGGCAACACTAGAGCTTTGAGTTTTAAGATGCATTATCTTTCTGTGAGGATCAACTACTTTGAGGTGTGTGTAATCTAAAGTGATTGAGCAGTGAGGGGAGTGTCATCAGAGGATAGTTTTGTCAAGGCACACTTGACCCAACAAAAACAACTCACTTTACCAAGTCTGTCATGTTTTGTATTCAAGAATATTCAAGGTTGTGGATTCAGTTACATGATCATACCAAATTATCCACACACATATTGTCCACTCATTCTGTCCTTTTTCTAGGGTGTTGTATTGGTAGTGGTAAGCAGGGGTCTTTTCTCTCCAGACAAGCACTGTTATTTGAATGCAGGTCTCAAGTCTCAGACAACATTCACACACCCATCCTGCCACCTCATTGTCAGTTTGTCCCTGATGCTACCCGTACGCTCACTGCTCGCGCTCTCCGAGACTGACTCCTATTGCTGACTTTGCTTTTACTGACCCATCTCGCTCTGAATGCTGCCCGTCCTGATCATCTGCTGGCCCCTGACCACGTCCTGAACGCCGCCCTGCCTGACCACTCGCTTCTCCCTGACTACATCCCTGCTGTTGTAGCTTTATGCTCTGATGAACTATTGTAGTGTTGTATAGTAGGTTGCTTATTGATTGCTTAAACCATAACACACGGAGGCAAGGATGCAGTACGAGCCAATCTTTACTGGGTGCTCACTCGCCCCTCCCAACTCCACACACAGACCTGACCACACGATCACTGAACCTCCAGTACTGACAGACAAACACAGTCGAGCACTGAGTGCTCGATCCAATCTACCACACCTGCGCCCCGCCCTGCTTCCCAGCGTGTTTCATCTGTCACTCTCTCCGCCAGGTTTGAGCCTTCCGCATACAAGTTTGTCGCTCCGTGGCCAGCTTCCGGCTGCAGTTCCACTTCAGTCACCAGCTGGCATCCACTTCCCTCCATCGCTGCACCTGCTTCGTCTGCGATCCAGCCTCCTGCTCCCCCTTCAATACTGTTTTCAATAAAAACAATAAATCAATAAATAAATGAATACATTTCAATAAAAACAGTCTTGTGCTGCAAGTGGTTGTCCAGCCCTTTTCGTCACGTCAACGCCAGTGTCTTGAACAATGACAATTGCTTTTAATATAAAACTGCATGAGCACTGAGTCCTTTTTACTGCAGTGGTCAACAACCCTTTTAGCACCACGGATCGGATTATTATCAGACAATATTTTCATGGACCGATGTTCGATAACATTGCGATTTATATGAGGAAAACTTCTCAAAAAGTCCTAAAAAAAATTAAAAATCAAAAATGTCAAAAGTAATAATAAGTCAAATAATCACAGACTGCCCATTGTTTTTCATTCATTGTTTTCGAAGCAAAAATTGTCCTTGTTTGAACTATAACCCCGTTTCCGCAAAACAGACGAACTAAAATCTTAAACGTCAACGTACTATCCGGCCAATCATATAGCGTGACGTCTTCAAAAGTAATAGTTAGGAAGATCTCGAGCCGATCTGACCACCGAGTGGATGTGGTACCTACACCGGCTTTTAAGGTGTGGCCGATAAATACAATAAAATAAAATGATATGACCGGCATAAAAACAATGATATTGTGGTGTCGAAGGAAAGGAGTCTCGAGAAGTGTGTTGCAGACTTTTACTGAATATTCTCGTAAAACAAGGAATAGAAAGAACAGAAGTGCGTTACCACACAAACACCATGTTCGCAACACACCCTTCAACCCTTAGTTCCATGGGGGATTATGGATGCAAACATCACAGTATAATGTAATAATAAACGTGAATCCACTGTGTATTCCTATGCAACTTTACTAGCAGCGTCCTCATAATATCGCGCCAACAACATAACATGAATAATGTTATGTTCATGTCACTGAGGTGTAGGAGAGAATCCGGTCCATTTTTCTAAATAAAAGATCGTTCAGACTCAGATTTATAAAACCGAAATAATGCAAGTTATTATTCATTTTTTGTCCGGCCCTATACCAAATGATCCACGGACCTTACCGGTCCACGGCCCGGGGGTCGGGACCCCCGCTATACTGTACAATCTGATCTTGGCTATCGAAGTTCTGATTGTGTTACACCTTTAATACTAACCAAAAACATCGAAATTATCATAGAATTCCATCTGTTGACATTGCATAATATAAAGTAGAAATGAGACTATTTTGTAAGTATGAAGGCCTCAAATATGAGAGTAGAAACCTGATATGAGGATATTTTAAGAAACCATTTTATGTTTATTTAGTCCCTTGTTAAATTTTCAGTTTTTCATCAGCCCAGAGCAAAAAGGCGGTTCCAAAAATTGATAACGATTCTTCATCCGGATGTTCATTCTTCAATATTTTACTCTTTCCTTTCCTGCTTCTTCCTTCTACTCTTTCTTTCTCTTGCTCTCTTTCTCTCTCTCATGTCGGGTTAAGTTGTTTTTCTGTAAAGTGTAAAGCGCATAATTTTTAAAACCAGCTTTATATGAAAAGTGCCTTGAGAGATCTTTTGTTATTTTATCACTTCATTAAACATCACATCACATCATCAGCACCAACGGATGTGTCCTCTCTTCAATTCTTTCTACAAGTATACACCCAGCTGTCAAATTGACTTCACTTACTCATCTGGTGTGCCAACAAAGGTGAATCTGCATATCAGAGGGTAGTGGACTGGAAGACTGATGGGTTGATCAATCCAAATATTGATAATATCAATATTAACTCAGTATCAAAATTGGTTCCACTATTTATTGTATAGTAAAAAAATAAATCTTATCAATCCGCACCATAGAATCTAAACATATAACATTATACCCAACACTTTTTAGTAAAGATCCTCATTATAAGTCAATTTTACCATCAACATTATGGTCGCAGACTTCACATTTTCTTTTTGTGTGTCAAAATTATTATTAAATCAATCTGCGACTTAACAAAAAGTAATTTATAAGTAACTTAAACAAGAGTCACTCATTACGCGACAAAAATAGTCATATTGTAAATAAACGTACTACTTTCTAATGCAAGCAAGTAGCAATATGTAATATATTACATTTTGGAAGTAACTTGCCCAACACTGTCCATCCATCCATCCATCTTCTTCCGCTTATCCGGGGTCGGGTCGCGGGGGCAGCAGCTTCAGGAGGGACTCCCAGACTTCCCTCTCCCCAGCCACTTCATCTAGCTCATCCCGGGGGATCCCAAGGCGTTCCCAGGCCAGCTGAGAGACATAGTCTCTCCAGCGCGTCCTGGGTCGTCCCCGGGGTCTCCTACCGGTGGGACATGCCCGGAACACCTCCCCAGGGAGGCGTCCAGGAGGCATCCTGATGAGATGCCCGAGCCACCTCATCTGGCTCCTCTCAACGTGGAGGAGCAGCGACTCTACTCCGAGTCTCTCCCGGATGACCGAACTTCTCACCCTATCTCTAAGGGAGAGCCCGGACATCCTGCGGAGAAAACTCATTTCGGCCGCTTGTATCCGGGATCTCGTTCTTTCGGTCACGACCCATAGCTCGTGACCATAGGTGAGGGTAGGAGCGTAAATCGACCGGTAAATTGAGAGCTTTGCCTTTTGGCTCAGCTCTCTCTTTACCACGACGGACCGGTACAGAGTCCACATTACTGCCGACGCTGCACCGATCCGCCTGTCGATCTCGCGCTCCATCCTCCCCTCACTCGTGAACAAGACCCCAAGATACTTAAACTCCTCCACTTGGGGCAGGATCTCATCCCCGATCCGGAGAGGGCATTCCACCCTTTTCCGATCGAGGACCATGGACTCGGATTTGGAGGTGCTGACCCTCATCCCGACCGCTTCACACTCGGCTGCGAACCGCTCCAGTGAGAGCTGGAGATCACGGCCTGAAGAAGCCAACAGCACCACGTCGTCTGCAAAAAGCAGAGACGCGATGCTGAGGTCCCCAAACCGGACACCCTCAACGCCTCGGCTGCGCCTAGAAATTCTGTCCATAAAAATTATGAACAGAATCGGTGACAAAGGGCAGCCTTGGCGGTGTCCAACCCTCACTGGGAACGAATCCGACTTACTGCCGGAAATGCGGACCAAACTCTGGCATCGGTGATACAGGGACCGAACCGCCCTTATCAGTTGGCTCGGTACCCCGTACTCCCGAAGCACCCCCCACAGAACCTCCCGAGGGACACGGTCGAACGCCTTCTCCAAGTCCACAAAACACATGTGGACTGGTTGGGCGAACTCCCATGCACCCTCGAGGATCCTGCTGAGGGTGAAGAGCTGGTCCACTGTTCCACGGCCAGGACGAAAGCCACACTGTTCCTCCTGAATCCGAGGTTCGACCTCCCGACGGACCCTCCTCTCCAGCACCCCTGAATAGACCTTACCAGGGAGGCTGAGGAGTGTAATTCCCCTGTAATTGGAACACACCCTCCGGTCCCCCTTCTTAAAGAGGGGAACCACCACCCTAGTCTGCCAATCCAGAGGCACTGTCCCCGATGTCCACGCGATGTTGTAGAGACGTGTCAGCCATGACAGCCCCACAACATCCAGAGCCCTTAAGAAATCCGGGCGGATCTCATCCACCCCCGGGGCCTTGCCACCGAGGAGTTTTTTAACTACCTCAGTGACTTCGACCCCAGAGATTGGAGAGTCCGCCTCAGAGTCCCCAGGCCTTGCTTCCACAATGGAAGGCGTGTCGGTGGAATTGAGGAGGTCTTCGAAGTATTCTCCCCACCGACACACGACGTCCCGAGTCGAGGTCAGCAGCACGCCATCTCCACTGTAAACAGTGTTGACGTTGCACTGCTTCCCCCTCCTGAGACGCCGGATGGTGGACCAGAATTTCCTCGAAGCCGTCCGGAAGTCATTCTCCATGGCCTCGCCAAACTCCTCCCACGTCCGGGTTTTTGCCTCAGCAACCGCCGAAGCTGCGTTCCGCTTGGCCATCCGGTACCTGTCAGCTGCCTCCGGAGTCCCGCAGGCCAAAACGGCCCGATAGGACTCCTTCTTCAGCTTGACGGCATCCCTTACCGCCGGTGTCCACCAGCGGATTCGGGGATTGCCGCCACGACAGGCACCAATGACCTTACGGCCACAGCTCCGGTCGGCCGCCTCAACAATGGAGGCGTGGAACAAGGTCCACTCGGACTCAATGTCCCCCGCCTCCCCCGGGACGTGGGAAAAGCTCTGCCGGAGGTGGGAGTTGAAGCTCTTCCGGACAGGGGATTCCGCCAGACGTTCCCAGCAGACCCTCACAGAGCGTTTGGGTCTGCCAGGTCGGACCGGCATCTTCCCCCACCATCGGAGCCAACCCACCACCAGGTGGTGATCAGTTGACAGCTCCGCCCCTCTCTTCGCCCGAGTGTCCAAAACATGCGGCCGCAAATCCGATGACACAACTACAAAGTCGATCATCGAACTGCGGCCTAGGGTGTCCTGGTGCCAAGTGCACACATGGACACCCTTATGTTTGAACATGGTGTTCATTATAGAAAATCCGTGTCGAGCACAGAAGTCCAATAATAGAACACCGCTCGGGTTCAGATCGGGGGGGCCGTTCCTCCCAATCACGCCCTTCCAGGTCTCACTGTCATTGCCCACGTGAGCATTGAAGTCACCCAGTAGAACGATGGAGTCCCCAGAAGGAGCGCTCTCCAGCACTTCCTCCAGGGACTCCAAGAAGGGTGGGTACTCTGAGCTGCCGTTTGGTGCATAGACACAAACAACAGTCAGAACCCGTCCCCCCACCCGAAGGCGGAGGGAGGCTACCCTCTCGTTCACCGGGGTGAACCCCAATGTGCAGGCGCCCAGCCGGGGGGCAATAAGTATACCCACACCTGCTCGACGCCTCTCACCGTGGGCAACTCCAGAGTGGAAGAGAGTCCAGCCCCTCTCGAGAGGGCTTGAATCAGAACCCAAACTGTGCGTGGAGGCAAGTCCGACTATATCTAGTCGGAACTTTTCTGCTTCGCACACCAGCTCGGGCTCCTTCCCAGCCAGAGAGGTGACATTCCATGTCCCAAGAGCCAGCTTCTGCAGCCGGGGATCAGACCGCCAAGGTCCCTGCCTTTGGCCGCCGCCCAGCTTGCACTGCACCCGACCCCTTTGGCCCCTCCCACAGGTGGTGAGCCCATGGGAAGCCCAACACTGGTCATTACTAAATATTCCATCGTGAATTATGTTATTGTGATAGACATACTTTTAAATACATTACTATCTTATTTTGGTCCCTAAACGGCAAACTTGATTGCCTTGCCTCGTTTGCCTTCAGTTGTCAGTCGGGATAAATTGTGCAACTTGTGTGATCCTGCTCAGCAATCGGTGCCTTATCTATGTAAAAATGTGCAATGTGGCCCCCCTAATGAACTCAGCAAGGAAGAAGAAAGATATTTCACGCCCGACCAACGCTACTCAGTAACTACATCTTACATCGGAAGTAAGATGGCGGCGCGTGCACACGCAGCGGCCTCTCTCTGTCCCGAACGGTGTTTTGTTTTGTCGTTTAATGTGGGTTTGTCCGCCAGTTTTGTGTGTTCGTCTCGTCGTACCGGGTTGTGCTACAAGTGCGGCGGGCTGGTTCTGCTCGACATCGGCGAAAGCGAGTTTTGTAGTGGTCTGGACTTTGAAGCGGGGACATTAAAGGCGCTCGGTCTGCTCCGTCCTGGAGCGTCGCCGGACTCGCCTGCTATTCCTCCCCCGGTTGGGCGTCCGGGCCTGGCTGGCGGCCAACCCAGCTCGCCCGGCCGTGCCTTCCATTCTTCTGGCGAACGTTCGATCGCTGGACATCAACATGCCTGCTGAGTTCTGCGGACCGGACAGTGCGTAGCTGCTGTGCATCTGGAGCGGATGGCGTGCTATCGGGCGGACCGGGCCATTGTACGAGGGGGAACATCGCGAGGAGGTGGACTGTGCGTCTACATCCGTGACGAATGGTGCCGGGACTCTGTTGTGGGATGCCAGCACTGCTCGCCACTGGCGAAGTTTGTGATCTCCAGGCTGTTGGGGTCCTGAACTCTCTCCCCGTTGTTTTACTTGTGTGTTAATCGTGTACTGTGTCTCGTCACCGTGGGATAGGGGGAACGGTTTCTTCGTGTGTCTTAGCATGAAGGAATTGACAATAAAGCTGACTCTGATAAACTCTGATAAACTCTGAACTATAGATATTATGAAAATAGTTCCACCTCTGAATAGTAGCCTAATTATATGTTCTTGGGGTGCCAACCCACAACAGCATCGCACCGGCCCACTATTTGAGAAGCGCTGCTCTATGTAGTAGCAGTAAATTTCAATACATTACATGTTTACTTCTCATTCAAAGGATTATTATATCGACCATATCGGAATATACTAAACTTCACTTTGAATGTTAATTAGCTATTACAGTAATTACATATATAAACTAGTTTAATCTTCTGTCATCCATGCGTATTGCAGAAGGAGGTGGAGGTAATTGACATCTAATTCAAGTTGATTCATAAAATAACTGCATTTAGTTTCCCCATTATTATTAGCCAACAAGTTGTTGTGTCCAAATGAAGTCATGCTACGTTCATTATTGCTCACCGTACCTCTACTTTGGGCCTGATTTATAAACTCCTCTTCCTTTTCTGTGCTCCTGACAACTTTGACTGCCTTTTTGTCATAAAAATGTCAATAAAAGCATGATTACAGTTTGTGTCCAATACAATTGCTGGGATGCGCTAATCATGATGCCCCTCTCAACTTGCAATGTAAAGAAAACAGCAGCCTGAGCCTACTTGATCGGGAGAAGGTGATGAGGGCGCAAGGAGAACATCAACACAGATTTTTGCAAATATATGTGGTATATATTAGAAATTATTATTATTATTTAAATATATATATATATATATATATATTAATATTATTATATATATAATATATAATACATAGAGTATATATAATCTATATAGTATATATATATATTTATTTATTATATTATTTAAATTATTATAAATACAATTATTTCACATATTTGGCTATCATTTAGAACAAAACACTTCGCATATCAAGTAGGGGTGGGAATCTCATGATTTAATTACAATTCAGGGGCTACAATTCGATTAAAAAACAATTATTGATACAACTTTAATTTATGCATAATGATACTGTCCGAAAGTCTATTGATCCGACACCGACTTTTCCGAGGTGCACTTGAATGCCTCCTCAGAAAGCGGGACACTTATGAGAACGCTGCGCGCTCCTTGGTTGGTCTCGCGCTTAGGGAGGAAAACGGACTTACGAAACCCCTTTTTCCCGTGACATTTGTGTGCGTTTATGAAACCCCAGACCACACACACACACACACACACACACACGCACACGCACACGCACACGCACACGCACACGCACACACACACACACACACACACACACATACACACACACACACACACACACACACACACACACACACACACACACACACGTACACACTCAAACCCACTAACATACACTCCTGGAAACCTGTATACTCACTGCTGTTGAGAATAAAGTTGATGCAAGATTCTCTGACCGGACTCGTCCATAGTGCTCCATCCCTAACCACTAATCCACATCCTTACATGGTCCTTCGAGCCGGATTAGGGTTCCCCCGACACTATGGAATCAACAACTGATTGTCAGCAGCGGGAGTCATCGGACCGACCCAAGAGAGATCCTCGTCCACCTGCACATTTGGACCCATATGAAGTTACTCTTTTGCCCTCTCAACAACCTGTAGCCCAAGCCTCCTCTACACCTGTAGGACAACTAGGCCAGGTTCTGTCAACCAGAGCAAGGAGTTTGACAAGTTACCGGTCAGCTGCACATTCACGACGATCCTCTCAGAGGTCAAACAGTCTCAGTCTGCGTCAAAGCACATCAGATATACATGCAGCTGCATTGGAAGAGGAGATAAAGGGTTTGGAGTTTGCAGACCTACAACAGGAAATAGAAGAGGAAAGAAAGGCTGACTTGGAGGCTGCAGCATTGGATGCCCAAGCCAGGGAAGGACAACGGCTACAAGAAGAGGCACATTTGGCTAAAGAGAGACTAGCTAAAGAGATGGGGAGACGCAGGCGCTTGAAGAAGCTGGAGAAAGAGGTACAAATTGCCAGTCTTGTGAAGATCTACCTATCAGAGACGAACGATGATGCCTTGTCCACTTCATCAGCTCCCGCTACATTCTCCAAGCCGTCCCTGCGATCACAGCCACCGCGGGTGCCCTTCGTTCTCACCCAGCATCCACCTGTACAACCGCCACCTCCAGCGCCCGTTCAAATACCACCTCCAGCTACTGTCCCTGGACAGATAGTAGCACCACCCGCTAATCTCATCACAAGTGCCCAAGCTAGTGTTCCTGTCAGCGCACCACCCATTGCAGCAACAGTAGCTGCATTTCCACCTGGACGTGTATCATCCTCGCCCGTCCTCCCCACGGTGACAAGCCATGCAGTTGGAACGCTACCGATTACAAGTCTCCCATCTCAATATCCAGGTGTTTCTGCTACCAGTACAAGCTTCACAACACCACCACTGGCAACTTCAGTGATGCCACCACCTCCTACAATGCCATTTGCTCAACCCATTACACCAACTGCAACACCCGTCCCCGCTGCACCGCCTTGGATCTACCCAGGCATGGAGACCTTGATTGCTACATCCTATGGCATTCCCAAACCAACACTTCCCTTCTTTGAGAGTGGTAAAGAAAGCGACTTTGCACTTTTGAAGATGGCACTCGACAACTTGATGAACAGTCACACTCATCTCAGCGAACACTATAAATATCAAGTGCTCCTGGGTCAGCTCAAGCTCCCGAGTGCTCTGCAGTTGGCCAAATCATACATGTATGACCCGGCACCATACACAGCCGCAGTGGGAGCTCTGCAAGACAAATACGGACAACCGAGACAACTGGTCCAAAGTGAATTAGGGGCAATACTCAACTCCCCAGCCATCAAATCTGGAGACGCTGATGCATTCGACTCCTTTGCCCTCTCGGTCCAGTCACTGGTCGGTATGCTGCGCACGCTAGAGGGACCTGTAGGTTACGAGCTCCGGTGCGGTTCCCATGTTGACCGCCTGTTAAGCAAACTGTCTCCATCCCAGAGAGATGGATTTGTGGAATATTGCCTCGTTCGCGGCATCCTGCAGCCCGGTTCAGAGCTCACCTACTCCCTGCCTGACTTTGCCGCATGGCTCCAGATGAAGGCTCAAGCAAAGCGTCTGGCCAGTCGAGCTACCCTTCTCTATAACTCTACCGGGCCTTCTACACCTAAGAGAGAACAGTTTCGTGCAAAGCCCAGAGATAAGACCGCATCAGTCTTCCTCTGTACAAGGGAGACAGCCACCAAAGAGACCACTCGGCCGAAGCCTCAAGCCTTCAAATTCAGCCCTTATTGCCCATTCTGTAACAATAAGGAGCACTATCTCAACTCATGTCTCGACTTCAAGAAACTGTCCCCTGCTGAGATTAAGAAGTGGATCCAGGAAGGTGACCGATGTTGGAGGTGCGGCCGGGCACACAAAGCTACAGCCTGCACGCTTAAACGGCCGTGTAAGACATGCAAAGAGAAACACCTTACAGTTCTGCATGATGCCATCCAAGAGTCTTCGCAGACAGTGCTGCTGGTTAGTAATCCAACACCCACTATCTACATCGAACAGCCCAGAAGCCCTCAAAGAGTGCTACTGAAAGTTGTCAAAGTGCTTCTACATCATGGCGATCGCGTCCTTGAGACATTTGCAGTGCTTGATGATGGTTCAGAGAGAACGATTATCCTCCCTCAAGCTGTAGAACAGTGGTTCCCAAAGTGGGCGGTACCGCCCCCCTGGGGGCGGTGGAAAGATCTGGGGGGGCGGTGAGGAAGAAAGGGGCGGTAGGGGGGCGGCAGTCGATTTGTACACAACACGCCGCTCTGGCCCAGTCAGATCCGACAGCATAGACTACAAAAGCAAAAGCTCAGGTTTGTAATTTCAAGCTTGTAATGTTCAGAATTTTATCTTATAATAAAAACCGCATTCTGGCGGTCAACATCATCTTGAGTTCAAGTCAACATGAAATTGGGGACTCGCCAGAACGCGCCGTGTTGTGTTGTGTTGAGCTGGTTAGGGCAGTGGTCCCCAACCACCGGGCCGCGGACCGGTACCGGTCCGTGGGTCACTTGGTACCGGGCCGCCAAGCCGCACAGAATTTTTTTTTTATCGACGATCAATTAATTCAGGTCAAGACACTCGTCCCGGTCACGTGACATGTTTCCCCAGTCGAGCCCGCAAAGCTAATATGTGGCGACAGGCTAACTAACCAGGCAGTGAAGCATTCAAAACTGCTTCAACACATGGAGACCAAGCATCCTGCAATAAAAGACAAACCTTAAATCACTTCGGGTGTCATTGTCTCCGATTACGTCTAGATGGGACCGGCTCGTTTCTGATAAACTCAGTGCTCCCACTAATTCAATGTAATGGTAATGATATTATAAATGTATTATTTATTTATTTATTTATATAAATGTATTATTTATTTATATAAATGGCGGTCCTTGGGGGGGGGGGGGGCGCTAGGAATTCACTGGGGAGCCAAAGGGGGCGCCAGCCTGCAAAAGTTTGGGAACCACTGCTGTAGAACAACTACAACTCTCACAACACCCAGAGACGCTACATCTTAGGACCGTCCAGCAAGAGGTGAAGGAGCTGAAAGGTTCCTGCGTCAGCGTTCATGTATCCCCTGTCTTCAAGCCAAACCAGAAGTTTTGCATTCGACATGCGTTCACCGCAGATAGTCTTAGCTTGTCTGAGCACACGTACCCAGTAGCAGCTCTCCAGAAGCGCTATGAGCACCTCAAAGGACTTCCCTTGACGCCTATTCACAGAGCACAACCTCTACTCCTCATCGGCTCAGATATGGCCCATCTGCTCTCACCAACACAGCCCGTCCGATCAGGCCCATCTGGCAGTCCCATGGCAGCCTGTACAAGGCTCGGTTGGTCCTTGCAAGGTCCGTCGGACATCATTCCAGTTGCTTCTCACCAGCCTTACTGTTTTCACATCGCCACTGAATCACCATATACAGAACTTATCAGGAATGTGGAACGCCTTTGGCATATCGATACAGTTCCTTATATCAGTGAGAAGACTGCAACCCGTTCTAAGCAAGACCAGCGGGCTCTCACCCTCCTACAGACAGCCTCTGAACGCGTAGCTACTGACGGTACTCAGCGCTATGCTACTCCACTGTTGAGGCGTCAGCCAGCCATCCCACTTTGTGCTTCGCCGGCTGCTGTGATGCCCAACCTACGTTGCACTGAACGCCGGCTAGCCAAGGACACAGCTCGAGCGGCTTCATACTGTACGGAGATGGACAAACTACTTCAGGCCGGCTACGTTTCAGAGATCTCTACGGAAGAGGCCGCAACTTTCACCGAATCGTGGTATGTACCACACCATATGGTGCACCACAATGGAAAGGACAGAGTTGTCTTCAATTGTTCCTTCTCCTTCAATGGCCTCTCATTGAATGACCAACTCCTCCCGGGACCGACGCTTGGTCCAACCATGATTGGTGTCCTGATGCGGTTTCGATGTCATGCCGTCGCCATCAGCGGAGATATCAAGTCAATGTTCCATCAGATCCGCTTGATGCCAAAAGACAAACCTCTCCTACGTTTCCTGTGGCGGGACATGCAAAGAACGTCTGAACCACGGATATACCAATGGGAGGTGTTACCATTTGGAACAACGTGTAGCCCCTGTTGCGCCGTCTTCGCCCTGCAGCAGCACATCAGAGACCACGAACCTCCAGATTCCCCCCTCACGCATGTGATCGACCAGTCCTTCTATGTCGACAATTGCCTCCACAGTGTAAGTAAACCAGAAGATGCCAAGGCTTTGGTCGATGACTTGCGAGCACTTCTGATGAAGGGAGGTTTTGAGATCAGACAATGGGCCAGTAATGTGCCTGAAGTTGTCGCACACCTACCCCCTGAAGCACAATCGACTAGCAGTGAGCTATGGCTGTCCAAGGCCAGTGACAACCTTCAAGAGCCCACACTTGGACTGTGCTGGGATTGTTTGAGCGACACGTTGAGTTATAAGCATCGCTCTAACGAGCCTCTAGCTGCCACTCTACGTAACGTCTACAGCGTCCTTGCCAAGCTTTACGACCCATTGGGCTACATTGTGCCATTTACCACAAGATGTAAAGTGCTTGTCCAGGACATGTGGAAGGCTAACATTGGCTGGGATGACAAGATTCAACCATCTGAACTTCTCGGAAAATGGTTGAGTTGGGTGCAGGAAATTCCTACTCTGCAGCAACTCAAGTTACATCGTCCCTATTCACCAGCCAGTGGAAATACCGGCAATGCAGCCCGTCATATTCACATCTTCTGTGATGCTTCAGAGCGCGCCTACGGATCAGTAGCTTACATGCAAATAACGGATGACAGACAACAAGTCTTCGTTTCCTTTGTGTTTGCCAGATCGAGAGTTGCGCCGCGTAAGCAGCTGTCCATCCCGCGTCTCGAGCTCAGCGCCGCACTTACAGGGGCACAGCTGGCAAAAGTGATCGAGACTGAGCTCACAGTAACGCCTGAGCACATCACTCTTTGGTCTGACTCCACAACAGTGCTGTACTGGATTAAATCCGAATCCTGCCGCTACAAAGTATTTGTTGGAACACGTGTAGCAGAAAACCAGAATCTTACCAGTCCATCTCAATGGCGGTATGTTGGTAGTCTACACAATCCCGCAGATGACATAACCCGAGGACTCACCTTGAAAGAGATGGTGCAGGATCACCGCTGGAACAAAGGTCCACATTTCCTCCTTTTGCCAGAGAGAGAGTGGCCCATCATGCCCTCATCTGAGGCAGAACCAGACACTACCGAGTTAAGGAAGTCAGCCTTCGTGGGAGCAGTCTCCAGCGCCTTGCCCACACAACATCCTGACCTGAGTAAGTTCTCCACTTGGCAAGAGCTTCTTCAGGAAACCGCTAGCTCCCTTCATGGGGCGGCCAACACTAACACCACAGTAAAGTGTTCAGCAACAGATTTCGTTCAAGCAGAGAAGCTTATGCTTCAAAAGGCCCAAGAAGACTGCTTTGCTGATGAATTGAGAGCCCTCAAAGTTGGACGTGCGCTTCCGTTAAACAGTCGTCTTATATCCCTGTCACCAGAATACGACAAAACCACAGAGCTGCTGAGAGTCGGTGGTAGATTGAGCTGTCTAGTGACCTAGGAAGGAGACGATGGAGGCACAGTCAATTCATCGCCGATCGTTTCTGGGCATCCTTCATCAGTCACTACCTTCCAGGGCTCCAAGAGCGTAGTAAGTGGAGGAAAGATGGTAAGGCACTCTCCATAGGCGACGTTGTCCTAATCGTGGATCCTCAACTCCCCCGCGCATCATGGCCCGTAGGCCGGATTACCCTGACGCATTCAGGAGCAGATGGACGCATTCGGACTGCCACGGTTCAGGTAAAAGACCGCATCTATGTTCGTCCTGTCGCCAGACTCATTCTTTTTCCAGCTGTTGACGACAAGGACGAAGAAGGGACAACCAAATAGACTTTCTCCCATTCATTCAACTGCCACGTGGACAGTTGGGGGCGGCTTTGTCCGAAAGTCTATTGATCCGACACCGACTTTTCCGAGGTGCACTTGAATGCCTCCTCAGAAAGCGGGACACTTATGAGAACGCTGCGCGCTCCTTGGTTGGTCTCGCGCTTAGGGAGGAAAATGGACTTACGAAACCCCTTTTTCCCGTGACATTTGTGTGCGTTTATGAAACCCCAGACCACACACACACACACACACACACACACACACACACACACACACACACACACACACACACACACACACACAAGTACACACTCAAACCCACCAACATACACTCCTGGAAACCTGTATACTCACTGCTGTTGAGAATAAAGTTGATGCAAGATTCTCTGACCGGACTCGTCCATAGTGCTCCATCCCTAACCACTAATCCACATCCTTACAGATACATTTGTTCGCCAAACACATTTCTATTTGTCTCAATATGTATTTGACTTGCAATTTTTAAATAGTGCATTTGTAATAAAAAAGTGTTGAATTAATTTCCATTATATTTATTAAACTGCATTGCACTGCATTGAACTGCAACGTTACAAAATATGTGCAATAGCATGTACCGTAATTTTCGGACTATAAGTCGCGGTTTTTTTCATAGTTTGGGTGGGGGGGCGACTTATAATAAGGAGCGATTTATATGTTTTTTTTCAAAAATTTTCAATAAAAAAAAAAAAAGTGAAACCGCGATAAACGAACCGCAATGTAGCAAGGGATTACTGTAATTTGAATTTCAAGTGACGTCAGCAGCGCGGCGGTTGTTTACATAAAGGACAAAGATTGACTCGACGGAGCTCTCTTTCACTTCCGTGGATTGAAGTCGGGGGCCGGCGCTCGGCCGGGTGGCTGTCCAGGGACGGTGGATGGGGCTCGGACATGGCTTTTACGCACGCCCGGTCCTACTCTACGGAGGTCTCTTTCACCTCCGTGGATAGAAGTCGGGGGCCGGCGCTCGGCCGGGTGGCTGTCCGGGGACGGTGGATTGGGCTCGGTCATGGCTTTTACGCACGCCCGGTCCTATTCTATGGAGCTCTCTTCCATTTCCGTGGCTGGAAGTCCACGCCGCCACACGCCTGGAAGTTTGTTTTGTTAAATAAAGAGCCATTTACCAAACCCACGTCTTTCCTTGAACTTTGTTAACGCTACAATATAGTTATATAGTAGATCTGTGGAATAACGACGAGGCTGACGTCAGGGCGCACGCACGCGCGGCGTTGTTGACTATGGACGAGGAATTTGATCGATGGATTTAATGATTTAGAGTGCACAGATGGTTTGATAACATTATTGCTTATATAATAGTTATTTGATATATAATTTATATATCGTTATATGGGCCTGTGGAATATTTTGAAGTGCAAGAGCCGTCAGCGGCGCGCACGCATTGTTGACAAAGGACGATTGATGGATTTAATGAATTGGAGTGACACAGATGGTTTTATTAACGTGTTATTTATGTAATAGTTTTTTGAATAACTCTGAATTTTACGTCAGGGCCGTTCTCAGCTCTTAGTTTGTGTTTATGTCACGTTAGCATACCTATCGTTTAGCCTGTTGTTGCTCGTTCATGACTGTTCTTGGTGTTGGATTTTGTCGATTAAATTGCCCCCCAAAATGCGACTTATACTCGGGAGCGACTTATATATGTTTTTTTTCACTTTTTTGGGCATTTTATGGCTGATGAATGCCTTTAAATAAACAAAAATTCCATTTGAAAGTGCTTTCAACAAACAATTGCTACAAAAACTTAAAAGACGGGTTACAGGCCATCTCGTATTTCGTAGTTTGTCTGACTGTGCCTTCTCTGTGAGGTGTCAATGTCAACAGGCAAACTATTTGCTCAGCTGGCAAAGACTTTGCTTCTTACAGCACCAATGTGCCAGCTCCTAAAATGTACTAAACTCCGTAGCCTTGAGTTAGGGAAATGGCTGAGGAGCTGACATGAGGAGACCAAACTACCACCTCACTGTTACTTTGCCTCAATCCCATCCTCGAGTCAATTCTGATATATGTAGGTATGCATTAAATCGAGACGTTGTTGATTGCAAAGCTACGTCAACTGCTGGATTGTGCATTGATGCTTATCCAAATGCTACCACTGGCACCATCAAGACCCACTGGTGTGCTCTTACCCCACATCCTAGATTCCTCTCCCAAAGTGGGACAGATCACATAATCCCTATTGACTTTCTCTTGTTTTTTCTGCCAATTCCTGCATTGGATTTGTCTCACTCAATGATGCACCCCAGTCCATCTCTCCCACATTAATCCATATTATTACTTTTCAATACCTACACTAATTATAACCCCCCCCCCCCCCCAACATACATAACTGTCACGCACACACATGAACCCTTTCAAACTTCACCTTGACACACTTGCTATAATACAGATTTAGACCGAAATAGAAACAAACAAGTTTAAAGCCATTGAAATAAGTACAAAGATTTCTACAAAAGACAGCAAGATAGAGGGTGCGTTCCTGCTGGGAGAGGCGAGTTGCATTGGTCCTTCCCCAGTGGCAGTACGCGTCTCTGGGCTTGTGACAGGCTGGGCAAACAGTCGAGGAAAAGTAGCACAACGGGATGAACGGTGGCACTCCAGCGGTGGTCTCTGTTGCAAATGTGTATCCAAATCACAAGGGAATAAAGTGTGCAAGAGAATTGGGTTCATTCCTAGTCGACAGCTAATCTTGGAGCTCTTACACAGTCTGCAAACAAAAACTGTCGTTGGTCCGGTGAGAGAAATGAAAGAGGCTAAAATTCTGAATTCAATGACAGTCTGTAGCAGCTGGCTGAGAGGCCTAACATGCCATTTGCCGGATGACTGCTTATTTGTAATTACTCTACATAGTGTATCTCGACAAAAATAGGGGCAAACATTTCCAATGTCTCTGACTGACTTCCACAAGGAATTTGCCTACCCATGCCTGTGTGGGTTGTCTCCAGGAAATCCAATTTCTTCCCACGTTCCAAAAACATGTACAGATTGAAATAGAATGAGTGTATTTGTCTACATGTGCCCTGTGATTGGCTGGCGACCAGTTCAGCGTGTACTCTGCTGTTACGACTCATGATATTTTGTGGGAATACTACAAAAAATGCTGCTATTTGAAAATCACAATCCGCTAATTCACGGGCCGCATTGTAGTCATAGCTTCTTTCGGAGTGCCATTATGACTGTCAACCCAAATAAATGTATGAGCACCTCATATTATATACAGTAAAAGCTCCAAAACAAACTGACAAATAACTCGTTTTCAAAGCAGACGAGTAAAAACTGGTCAAATATTTTAAAAAAATATATTATTAAAAGTGAAGACAATTGCCAATTCTAGTAATGACACACGAATTTGATGCACGATTTGTCTTCACGGGCCACATAAAATGATGTGGCGGGCCATATCTGGACCCGGGCCTTGAGTTTGACACCTGTGCTCTAACAGTACTATAATCACAGGGCGAGTCACCTGAAAAGGACAGAGTGTCAGCAAGGATAATCGATTGGGAGCAGGCAGTGTAAAGCAAAATTTCTTATCAACTTTTGGTCATTTTGCTTCGCTGATAGTAAAACCAAACTATTGTATGTAAATGATTTGAAACAGAGGCGTAGCCAAGCCGGGGCGAGCCGGGGCGGCGCCCCGGTTAGGACTCCCTGCGCCCCGGTTGAAAAAAATCGGGCTTTTTCGATTCTTCATTTTCATGCCGTTTTTTTCTTTCGGTCTTGCGCGAATGTGCTTGCGCTATTCTATGTGCGCGATGTTATCCATTCACCGTTTGCCTCCCGGACCCGGATGTTGTTTTAGCGATCAGCGAACGGCGTGGGTGATGTTCGATTTTTTTTCCTGTGGGCGTGCGCCCCTACTGGAAAAAATCCTGGCTACGCCTCTGGTTTTAAACATTTATTGACAGTTTCCTCCCTTGGGATGGAAGTAGTTATTTATTAGGCCAACGCTCTTTTTCTGTGTTGCCCCAAGTGGTCCTGCTCCCTCTTTTGCAATCCTGGACAATTCAAAATGAAGTGACCTTGTTTACTACAGTAAAATCAAATATGATCGTCTTTACGCACAATCGATACTTCACAATAGTGACGTAGATATATAGACTGACTTTGTATTTTGATTTAAAAAGAAAATCTGCATGAAACAAGTATAAAATAATTAAGGAAAAAAGTTAATTTTTAGGTAAGGTAGGCTTTACCTAAGTGAAATATCTTATATATGTGATTTTTTTGTTCTTTTCACTTGGATGCAGTATACCTAGATCCCTGGTGCACTTCCATATATTTTTTTGTATTTACTACATATTTAAAGAATAAACATGCAATTGATCTGAATATGCAAACTCCAAAATAATAAACAACAATCCATTTTTACAGTCAACATCAATCAAAATAATTACTTTTACATCACGGCAAGTAAACAACATGGCTGAGAAGTGATTGCTTATCATACCATCCACAGTCATGGTTTCATGAAATAATATTCACACATAGCAAGCAGCATTTTTGCACAGTCACTGATACTACAAGCAAGAATGAACCTAAGTAAAAAGCAACATTTAGAATTGTGCAGAAGTAAGAGACTTACCGTTTTTTTCCGTGTATAATACGCCCCCATGTATAATACGCACCCTAAAAATGGCATGTTGATGCTGGAAAAAAGCCTGTACCCATGTATAATACGCACCCATTTTTTTTTTTTTTTTTTTTTTTTTTTTAAGTCCCAATGATCGTCACACACGCAGGGAGGCAATGGGTCCCATTTTTATAGTCTTTGGTATGGTCTTAACTAGGCTGGATGTATTTTTTTTTGTTTTTTTGTTGGCGTTGATTTCTCCGACTGCCCCTAAAGGCACCACCGCGATCAGATGAAAAGAGAGGAAAGTGACGTGCGGACGTGTGAAAAAGGCGGCTCTGTATGGGAGAGACGTTGAAGAGGAATAGAAACACCCTTGGAAACCAAAACTTGCCCCTCGTCGTGACTCGGAGCCGCAACAAATGTTTCGGATTTGTGTAGGGTACATTGTGACAGCAAACGAGCAGGTGATCGAGCAAGCGTCTGATACGAGAGCACTCCGTTCGTATGGAGCGTGTTTGAAGTGAACAGCAGAGACGAAAGGAACAAGGCAAAGTGTTGTGAAATAAAATATTACCTGTAATACGCATTTTGTTATTTGCTGATTGTATTAAACTATCACATTCATTGTCAGTCAAGAAGAGAAGAGGACTATTATCCCTTCTTTGACGAAATGACCAGAGCACAGTACAAACACACTATTGTTCTTTCGGTATTTATTCAACCCACATTCTTTCACAACATGACAAGAAGAGAACAATACATAAATCAATACTCGTACCAGTACCCTGATTTAAAAAAAAAAAAAAAAAAAAAAAAAAAAAAAAATTTAAAAAACATTTGTACCCATGTATAATGCGCACCCCAGATTTTAGGACAATAAATCAGTTAAATTTTGCGTATTATACACGGAAAAAAACGGTATGTTTCATTGTACCTTTTAGATATGATTTGAATGAGCCATTGATCGTAGTGTGCAAAATGGTGTTGGCTGTTTGTAACAATCGATCACTGATTAGCTGGTATCTTGTGAATCAGTCCATGAGATAGAAGGAGAATATGAATGTGAAAACAAACCCACTGCACAAAAATGGCATTATAATAAGCTAAGTAATATGTTGCTTTTTACTTAGATGTGTATCTGCTTGATTATCATTTATTCACTTATCTTGCCTACCTCTTATTCTCATGAGGGTCTCTGGGGTGCTTGAGCCTATATCAGCAGTCTTTGGACGGTAGAGGGGTACACCCTGAATTGGCTGAAACCAATCACAGGGCACATAGTATATCATCGAACAACCATTCACACTCACAATCACCTACGGATAATTCGGAGTGGTTGATTGTCCTACCATGTCAAGTCAAGTCAAGTTTATTTGTACAGCCCTAAATCACAAGCAGTCTCAAAGGGCTTCACATAGACAAAAATTTGACAATTATTCTCAAAGCATCCCCTGATCTTAAGCTCCCAAAAGGGCAAGGAAAAACTCAAAAAAACCCTGCCAGGGGAAAATGAGAAACCTTGAGAAGGGACCACAGATGGAAGGATCCCCCTTTCAGGATCACCAGGCTGCAATGGATGCAGAGAGGGCACAAATAATACATAATATGAAAATCAATGAAAAAAGTGGATGTCCAAGTCAGAGCGAAGGGCTGCCGGAGGAGCCCTCAATTGTCCTGGCAGTGTCTTCGAGGAGGTTGAGCTGCAGTTCCCCCATCCTGAATTGGCCCACGAGAATCCAGATAGCCGCTGTCAGCTTGGGTGCCACCTAACCACCCCCGGCCGGGGAGGGGTGGGGGGAGAGGGAGAGAAAACAAACTCCAGCCGAATCGGCCACTACAGGTTAATTAAAGGCCATATCATAGAAATGTGTCTTTAAACGTGTCTTAAATGTTTCTACTGAGGTAGCAGTTCTAATATCCATTGGTAGGGCATTCCAAAGCTCTGGAGCCCGAATAGAAAATGCTCTAGACCAGTGGTTCCCAAAGTTGGCGGTACCGCCCCCTGGGGGCGGTGGAAAGATCTGGGGGGGCGGTGAGGAAGAAAGGGGCGGTAGGGGGGCGGTAGGGGGGCGGCAGTCGATTTGTACACAACACGCCGCTCTGGCCCAGTCAGATCCGACAGCATAGACTACAAAAGCAAAAGCTCAGGTTTGTAATTTCAAGCTTGTAATGTTCAGAATTTTATCTTATAATAAAAACCGCATTCTGGCGGTCAACATCATCTTGAGTTCAAGTCAACATGAAATTGGGGACTCGCCAGAACGCGCCGTGTTGTGTTGTGTTGAGCTGGTTAGGGCAGTGGTCCCCAACCACCGGGCCGCGGACCGGTACCGGTCCGTGGGTCACTTCTTTCCAAGCAAAGAAACCGACTGAAAATAACTGACCGCGGGGATCTACGACTTCTTCTTAGTGAGTTCCAGCCTGATGTTGAGAAGCTTATGTCCCTGCACCAAGCACATCCATCCCATTAATATTACGTGTGAGACAATGAAGGTTACTGGTGGAATGTTTATTTACGATTCTATGTTGCTGAAACAGTTAAAACTGCTAAAAAATAAATTGGTTTACTAAATACTAAATTGGGTTTTATTTGTGAAATACACATTTGTGTTTAACCTTTCTCTTTTCAAATTGCAGCAAACCAAATATCAAGAAAAGGTGTTTGTTTCCCTATGTGCCTTGGGGGGGGCGCTAGGAATTCACTGGGGAGCCAAAGGGGGCGCCAGCCTGCAAAAGTTTGGGAACCACTGCTCTAGACCCTGCAGACATTTTCTTGGCACTCGGTGTCGCTAAAAGACTAGCGTTTTGCGAACGAAGGTTACGAGACGGAACATAAGGAACAACTAGGTCGACGAGATATGAAGGCGCTAAGCCATGCAGTGATTTATAGGTTAATAGAAGAACCTTGAAGTCACATCTTAAATGGACCGGGAGCCAATGTAAGTTGGCTAATATTGGGGTAATGTGATCAAATTTTCTTGTCCGTGAGAGCAGCCTTGCAGCAGCATTTTGTACTAACTGTAGACTTTTGATGCGGGACTTAGGAAGACCAGAGAATAATACATTACAGTAGTCCAGGCGCGACGTGACGAACGCATGTATAATTCAAGATTCAAGATTCAAGAGTTTTTTATTCGCCATGTTTGAGCGTGCCAAACAAGGAATTTGACTTCGGTAAATCACAGCCTCTGTTCAACATTTAGGTGACTAACAACACTCAGGACATGTGAAAAATGGCAAATATTCTCAAACATCCCCTGATCTTAAACTCCCAAGAGGGCAAGGAAGAACTCAAAACTCCAGCTAGGGGAACTGAGAAACCTTGAGAAGAGACCACAGATGGGAAGGTCCCTTATCCAGGATGACCAGGCTGCAATGGATGCAGAGAGGACACAAAGTACAAACAGTGTAGACAAATTCAAAAAAGGTGTGGAGAGCAGGATGTTATTGCACAGTAATGACTCTGAGACTCTAAGAGTGGTGTGAGTTCATCAGAGCAACAGCCTGGGTGAAGAAGCTGTCTCTGTGTCTGCTGGTTTTGGCGTACCGAGCTCTATAACGCCGTCCGGAGGGGAGTAGTTCAAACAGACTGCAACCTGGGTGGGAAGGGTCTGTAGAGATGTTCCTTGCACGTTTCCTGGTCCTGGAGAGGTACAAGTCTTGGATAGATGGGAGGTTGATTCCAATTATCTTTTCTGCAGTCCTGATTGTCCGTTGCAGTCTGTGCTTGTCTGGTTTGGATCGGCCTCCTTTGGAGGCCGATCCAAACCAGACAGTGATGGAGGTGCAGAGGACAGACTGGATGATGGCAGTGTAGAAGGTCTTCAGAAGCTCTCGCGGCAGGTTGAACTTCTTGAGCTGTCTCAGGAAGTACAGCCTCTGCTGGGCCTTCTTCCGGACAGAGTCTATGTGGCCGGTCCATTTCAGGTCCCGAGAGATTGTGGTTCCCAGGAACTTGAAGGTGTCCGTGGAGAGAATAGTATTACTGCGGATAGTGAGGGGTAAAGGTGGTGAAGGGTCTCGCCTGAAGTCCACTGTCATCTCCACGGTCTTGAGCGGGTTCAGCTCCAGGTGGTTTTGGCTGCACCAGTGGACCAGCCGCTCCACCTCCTGTCTGTACGCAGTCTCATCACCGTCCTGGATCAGTCCGATGAGAGTGGTGTCGTCAGCATACTTCAGGAGCTTCACAGGAGAGTCACTTGAGGAGAAATCGTTGGTGTAGAGAGAGAAGAGCAGTGGGGAGAGAACGCACCCCTGAGGGGCTCCAGTATTGGTGGTCCGGGTGTCAGATGTGATGCCCCCCAGCCTCACACGCTGTCTCCTGTTGGTCAGGAAGCTGGTGATCCACTGACAGGTGGAGGCAGGCACCGCAAGCTGGATGAGCTTCTGTTGGAGGATGTCAGGAGCGATGGTGTTGAACGCCGAGCTGAAGTCCACGAACAGGATCCTAGCGTACGTTCCTGGGGAGTCCAGGTGGTGCAGGATGTAGTGCAGTCCCATGTTGACCGCATCATCCACTGACCTGTTTGCCCGTTAGGCAAACTGGAGGGGGTCAAGCAGGGGGCCCGTGACATCCTTCAGGTGGTTCAGTACTAACCTCTCGAAGGATTTCATGACCACAGATGTCAGTGCGACAGGTCTATAGTCATTCAAACCTGTGATGGTGGGCTTCTTGGCCACTGGAACGATGGTGGAGCTCTTGAAGCACGAGGGCACCTCACACAGCTCCAGAGAACGGTTGAAGATCCGTGCAAAGGTGGGCGCCAGCTGCTCAGCGCAGACTTTCAAGCAGGAAGGTGACACGCCGTCTGGGCCCGGTGCCTTCCTGGTCTTTTGTCTCCGGAACATCTGGCGCACTTCCTCCTCGCGTATCTGGAGTGCGGGCGCGGCCTCTGCAAGAGAGAGAGTGGGTGACAACGTTGATAGAGGTGTGGACGGAGCAGTTGTGGGGAGAGGTGAGTATGTAGATTGTGCTGCAGGAAGTCCCGTTGTGTGGGAGGACCGATCAAACCTGCAGTAGAACCTGTTTAGCTGGTTAGCAAGCCTTGGGCTCTCCACAGGACGGGGGGTTCGTTTCTTGAAGCCCGTGATGCTCTGCAGACCTTTCCACACTGTTGAGGGATCAGGATTGGCAGAGAGGTGTCTCTTCAGGTACTCCCCGTAACACCTCCTGGCTTTCCTGACCTCTCGGTTCAGTGCGTTTCTGGTCTGCTTGAACAGGTCGCGGTCGCCGCTCCTGTAGGCCTCCTCCTTGACTTTGCGCAGCCTCCTGAGGTTCGGTGTAAACCAAGGTTTGTCGTTGTTGTACGTGCAGAAGGTCTTAGTCTGCACACACAGATCCTCACAAAAACTGATGTATGATGTGACAGTGTCAGTGAGTTCATGCAAGTCTGAAGTTGCAGCTTCGAAAACTCCCCAATCGGTGCAGTCAAAGCAGGCTTGGAGGTCCTGCCTTGACTCCACTGTCCACTTCCTCACAGTCCTCACCACAGGCTTAGAAGTTTTTAGTTTCTGCCTGTAGGCCGGGATCAGATGAACTAGACAGTGGTCCGAGAGTCCTAAAGCTGCACGAGCCGCAGAGTGGTATGCATCCTTGATCACGGTGTAGCAGTGGTCCAGAGTCTGTGCCCCTCTGGTGGGACACGTTACGTGCTGTCTGTATCTGGGGAGTTCGTGTGCGAGGTTCGCCCTGTTAAGATCACCCAGAACAATGATTTGTGAATTTGGTAGAAGTTTCTCCTTGTCTGTTACCTGGTCAGCCAGCATCTGCGTGGCTTCACTCGCACGTGCGTGTGGTGGAATGTAAACAGCCGCCATGACGATCGAGGAGAACTCCCGTGGTGAATAGAACGGCCGGTAGTTTATGAAAAGTGTTTCTAGGAGAGGGCTGCAAAACTCTTTCAACACCGTGACATCAGTACATTAGTACTTCTACTGTTCATTAATGTAGAAACAGAGACCACCTCCCTTTGATTTTCCGGAGAGCTCCGCGCTGCGATCTGCACGCGTTAGCCGAAACCCCGCTAGCTCCACGGGGTGGTGGGGGGTTCGTTCGCTGAGCCACGTTTCAACAAAGCACAGTGCGGCGGATCTGCTGAAGTCCGTGTTCCTTGAAGTGAGGAGCAGCAGTTCGTCCATCTTGTTCGCCAGGGAGCGGTCATTCGCCAGATGAATTGACGGTAGGGCAGAACGGAACCCTCTCTGCCTCAGCTTTACGAGTTTTCCGCGCCGCCGTCGTCGCGCTAGCTTGTATAGCACCGCCGCTCCGGCTAGAATCTCCGACAAACAGTCTGAATCAGAGAGAACAGGAGAGAAAATACCAGAAGAAGACTGTCCGATGTTTACCAGCGCTTCTCTGGCAAAAGTGATCCGGGATGGACAGCAGAGGACACAGAAAACACACAAAATAAGACAAAGAAACAGAGAGCGACTCACCGTGGCTGCCATCCGCGGCGCCATCATATGAAGTCATAATAGTTTCCGCATCACCGGTCGAGAGGATCGGACGAATCTTTGCAATATTACGAAGGTGAAAAAACGCAATTCTGGTTATATTCTTAATGTGCTTTTGAAAGGAGAGCGTTTGGTCAAATATTACCCCGAGATTAGTTACAGTATCGCTCTGAGTGATAGTACGGTTATCTATAGTTATAGTGGTTTCCTTAAATAAGTGTTGATAACGAGTTGGACCAATTATCAACATCTCAGTTTTATCTGGGTTAAGACGAAGGAAGTTGAGAGACATCCATTGCTTGCACGCCTCAAGATTACAACAATCCCGCGGATCTGTCATCGATAAAGGCATATATAATTGGGTGTCATCCGCGTAGCATTGAAAACTAATATTATATTTACGTATTATGTCCCCAAGCGGAATCATATAAATATTAAATAGAATTGGTCCGAGTACCGATCCCTGTGGGACATCACACGTAACATTATAGAGCTCAGAGGACGTATGCCATGGACCACTCGGTGCGTCCTGTCTGATAGATAGGAATGGAACCAGCCTAGTGCTGACCCTGAAATACCAACACAACTTTTAAGACGCCCTAATAAAATATCGAAGTCTACAGTGTCGAAGGCAGCACTAAGATCGAGTAGTAACAATACAGATGAAGTGTTTGGAATGGATTCATGTTTGTTTTTGGAATGTGGGAGGAAACCGAGGTACCCAAGAAAACCCATGTAGGCACAGCGAGAACATACATACAAACTCCACACAGGATGCCCAGAGCCAGAATCAAACCCTGCACCGGCACCCTTCATGGTGGCGTTGTGTCACCTTGGCCACACCACTGAAAGATTTTTGGTTGGCCCCTGTGCATCGCGGCATTTAGGAATCAGGGCAATATTTGAGTAATGACCAGTGTGACGTCACTCAGAACTTGCTAAGTACAGCATCTCTGTCTTATTTTACTGATGATTAGCCATTTAATAAGATTGATAATGTATACAGTGTTCCCTCGCTATAATGCGGTTCACCTTTTGTGGTCTTGCTGTTTCGCAGTTTTTTGAGGGTGGCATTATCATGCTTTTATTATTTGTTTGCTTAACAACATAAGAATGATAAACGGCAAATGGATTTCACTTATATAGTTCTTTTTTTTGACACCATGATTGTCAAAGCCCTTTACCAAGTCTCATTCATCTATTCACACACCCCTTCATACCCGCAATGTGTTTTGCAACAGCTCATGCTTGAACTGTTTCCATCTGTACTGCCTGGCGCACTGACACACTGTCCCTGTCTGAAGCATGGACAGCAAGCATCGGCACTGTTTTTGATGCAGGCAGAAGTGAAAAGAAGGGAGGAACATAACCCTTTCTGATCAAACTTGTGTGAGTTCATCTCATGACACATGCCTAGGAAGACAAAATAGAATAGTAGCCAATGAAGAAAAAGCCAAATAATGTGGCCTCAATTTTACGCACTTTGATGCTACACGACTTTCTGTCTAACGCGGTTTGGTCATGAACACCATTTTTTTCATCATATTTCATTTTAAATGGATGTAATCGTAGAAAAAAGAAGACAATACGCAGTTTCTACTTTTGACTCCGCAACGGCGTGTCGTTTATTCTTTTTCTCCTTCTGTGTTCCTCAGTAACATGGTGCTGCGAAACTACCGTCAACCCGTTGTCCATTTCTCCTAAAGGGAAATCAGCAATAACATAAAGGTTGTACATTAGCACAATGGAACAAAGCCACCGGCAGTAAGCAGGGGAAGGGTCATGACACAACATAAAATACATGGTGAATGATATTATATTAATTTTCACCCAGAACAATAATGTTATTCCCCAAATGCAAACACGTGTATCTTAGTACGTATTTCCCGAATGAATTTTCCGATACACTCGTATGCATGGCTCTGAATTTTTTTCCCCTTCCAAGACTTTCTAAATGACGCGCTTTCTGCGTGAACGGGATTCCCAAATTCTGGACCCCAAAGTCTGCGTTAAAATCAAGTCTTAATTGTAATACAATGCAGTCTTTGAAAACTTAATAATCTCCCCTTTCATTTTCTCTATCTGGGAAAGAGTGCACTTGAACAGCGTTTTTTTTTTTTTGTTTTTCTTTATCTACCACTAACGGCGGCTTGCGTCAATTGACGCTCCATCGATGCAACACGTTACTGTCGCACTTCACATATTAGCGTGCATGTTGTTAGCGTGTGTCATGCTAGCAAGCACGTCATGTTAACGCGCACGTCATGTTAGCGCGTACGTCCCGGGTTGGTAGGGAGAACGTTACCAAGTGACGATATCCTGGCGGAGTGACGTTGTGACGAGTTGTAATTGCCTTTTTAGTATCAACATGAAGAGAACAAAGTCAAAGTAGCGCTCAAAGTCAGCCTTCAAAAGAGACTACTGGATCAACGTCGTAAACCGAAGACCCCCTGTACTTTATTAAAAAAAGTTAAAGTTAAAGTCCCAATGATCGTCACACACACATCTGGGTGTGGTGAAACTTGCCCTCTGCATTTGACCCATCCCCGTGTGATTTTGATCCATCCCCTGGGGGAGAGGGGAGCAATGAGCAGCAGCGGCGGCGCGCTCGGGAATCATTTGGTGATCTAACCCCCCAATTCCAACCCTTAATGCTGAGTGCCAAGCAGGGAGGCAATGGGTCCCATTTTTATAGTCTTTGGTATGACCCGGCCGGGGTTTGAACCCACAACCTTCCAGTCTCAGGGCGGACACTCTACCACTAGGCCACTGAGCTGGTTACTTGCCGACTATTATGTATTGATATTGTTTGTTTATTTATTTACTTATTTATTACTCAACACTTTATTTATTGCGCTGCACTTTATGTATTACTCTCCACTTTGTTAGTCGTGCAATGTTCTCTTTTGTACTTTCTGTGTGAGCTACTGGAACCAGAATTTCCTGAGGGAGCAATCCCAAGAGATGAATGAAGTTGAGTCTATGTCTAAAATGATGAGCCTGATGCATTTATTGGGTTGTTGTACTTGAGAGGGTGTATGAATGCCAATACCTTTCCACTAGATTTTCTGTGGTCAGAAAAATATGAATGACAAGCCTTTCATCTAGAAATGCCTTGTGAAATCCAGAAAAATAAAACAGTCCATCATTTTGATGTGCGTTCTACTCCTGAAGAGTGAGTGAAAAAACATTGTTGTCAAATTTTGTTGTCATAGGTTTTGAATAGATTTGTTGAGAAGAGCCAGACAACTTATTCCACATGATTCACTTACAGTGAATGAACAGCTGTTTCCGAACAAAACTCGCCGTAGGTTCATGCAATACATGCCTAATACAACCGACACGTTTGGAATCAAGTTTTGGATCCTAGCTGAAGTTGGAACGAAGCCGTATCTGGGAAATAATGAGCAGAGTCAATAAATTGGGGACACATATAGGGATGACACTTATGGAGCTGTACTTTGGGCGTGGCTACAACATCAACACTGACAACTTTTTTACGAGCAAAGATCTGGCACTGAAGCTTATGGAAAAACAAATCAATAGTTGGTACTTTTTGATGGAACAGAAGAGAGGTTCCAAGCATGGTCAGTGCGCTTGGTCAAATATCAGTCAAAGCCCTCTAAAACTGTTGTACTGTTATCAGCTCTGCACAAAGGTTCTGTGCCAGACAGATGGCAAGAAGAAGCCAACATATATATACTATATTACTGGCCAATTGTCAGATAAGTGGGGTGTAGCCGCAACAGAACCGTAACCGTATGTGATGTTTGCGTCCAAACAAACGTCGACAAACGACAAACGTCCTGTATGTCAGTGGTCCCCAACCTTTTTTGCGCCACGGACCGGTTACGCGTCAGAAATATTTTTGCGGACCGGCCTTGATATAAATAAATAATAAATTTATATAAATAAATAATACATTTATAAATATATAAATACGATGAAATAAAATGATACGACTGGCGTAAAAACAAATATAAAGCACATAAAAATAAAATTCACCATTACGTTGAATTATTGGGAGCACCGAGCTTGTTTCTCAGAAACAAGCCGGTCCCATCTAGGCGTAATCGGAAACAATGACACCCGAAGTGGTTAAGGTTTGTCTTTTAATGCAGGATGCTTGGTCTTCATGTGCCGAAGCAGTTTTGAAGGCTTAATTTCCTCGTTAGCTCGCCTGTTGCCACATGTGCTGAGTGCTTGGCGCGTCAGATTCACCTGTGGCGATAAATCCATATTTTAAGTCGGACTCCAGAAATGTTCTTTTAAATGCAGCTTTCCTTTTCTTAGAAGTGGTAGCCTCTTCTTCTTCAGTCTCTTCATTGGGCTTGTTTCCCTTTCCAAAGAAGCTTTCCAAACTACTCTGTTTCTTGCTCATTTTTGCTTGCCTGGCGGGCTCGACTGGGGTGACATGTCACGTGACCGAGACGAGCGTCTTGTGTCAAGAGACACAGCGACGGATGTAATTGGGAGATAATTGCCAAATGTTTTACATTTTTCAAAATAAATTCTTACTCATTTTTGCTAGCTTTGCGGACTCGACTGGGAAAACATATCACGTGACCGGGACGAGCATCTTGACCAGAATGAATTGATCGTCGATAAAAAAAGTCTATATATATATTTTTCTTTTTTCCTGTGCGGCTTGGCGGCCCGGTACCAAGTGACCCACGGACCGGTATCGGTCCGCAGACCGGGGGTTGGGGACCACTGCTGTATGTGGCAAATGCATGGCTGGAATTTGCATGTCCTGCAAGGATCGTGCTGGCTGATATCAGAGACAACCACAAAATGTCTGTGACTGAAATGCCCGTAATAGAACTTTTTGATGTTGATAACTAGTATAGTAGTACAGTGGAGCCTCGGTTTTCAAACACAATCCGTTCCAGAAGGCTATTCGAGAAGTGAAGCGTTCGAATTCCGAATCATATTTTCCCATTACAAATAATGGAACAAAAATGAATCCGTTCCAAGCCAAACAAAAACGCCTTGTTTAAGCATTTTTTCATTTGCGCATTTTTGTCCAATCGCGCAACGGCAGCGCACCGCCGAACGCGCAACCGTAGCGCGTCGCCGACCGCGCAACTGCACCATGCTGGTCGCATTATTGTGACAGAGCCGTCGCTGAAATTTAGAAAATATTTTTAAAGTCCTGCTGTACTTTCCAAAATTTAAGTGGACCTCAGTGTGCATGTAGCTTAATTTGGTCCGATCGCGCAACCGCAGCGAGCCGGCCGCTCAGTGTCGCATTGCTTATAAGATAAGATAAGATAATCCTTTATTATTCCCTCAATGGGGAAACTCCTGTGTTAGGAGCAGTACACTTCACATATACACACACGCATGCGGGGAAGGGGGTAAAAGATTTAAAAAGTAAAAGATATATATAATTAAAAAATATGGACAGAATATACACAATACACAATATACAGTGGAGATAAAAAATATTAGATAAAAAAATAGTGCAAAGGAAGAAAAACAGTGCAAAAAAAAGCAGGTAAAAAGAGTGTGAGGTAGACAGATATTGCACATATGATTGCACATATGGTTATTGCACGTTATTATTGCATGTTATTATTGTCCGTTAGCTACTGGTTGTACAGTCTGATGGCAGCAGGGAGGAAGGACCTGCGATGCCTCTCGGTGGTGCATCGTGGGTGACGAAGCCGGTCACTGATGGAGCTCTCCAGGACAGTCTCATGAAGGGGCTGGGAGACATTGTCCATGATGGAGGACAGCTTAGCCACCATCCTCCTCTCCCCCACCACCTCCACCCGGTCCAGACTGCAGCCCAGGACAGAGCTGGCTTTCTTCACCACCTTGTCCAGCCTCTTCCTCTCCGCTGCAGTGATGCCGCTGCTCCAGCAGACCACCCCATAAAAAATGGCGGACGCCACCACAGAGTCGTAGAAGGTCCTCAGGAGGCCGTCCCTCACTCCGAAGGACCTCAGTCTGCGCAGCAGGTGGAGTCTGCTTTGGCCCTTCCTGTATAGGGCCTGAGTGTTAACAGTCCAGTCCAGTTTATTGTTCAGGTGAACACCCAGGTACTTGTAAGAGTCCACAATTATGGAGCGTCTTTGTGTTTGAGGATGGCTTTACTGCTCCCACTTGCTTCCTTTGGAGGCATGATTAGAGTTGATGCAATCCTCAGAGTAACGAGAACGTAATAATGAACGGAGAACCGAAATCGAAAACGGAGGCTCCACTGTATATACAGCATCTTGCTATTCTTGGTATTGACAATGTGCACTTATTTGATTTATTGATGCTTGAGACGTTTCAAAAGAAAAATGCAAAATTTGCAACCACAGCTGTTAGGATTGATAAATTATCTTGATCGTATGATTATGTTGGAACGTAGACTAGAATTATTAATTTTGTTTAAACCTTTCTGCTTTCCTTGACTCTGGAAAGTTTAACCATTCAGTTGTTGAAACTTTCCAAATGATCTGGAAACATTCTTGCTTAGTTAGTCATCTAAAATGCTCCACTAGTTTCTGTTTTTCACAACCTTGTAAAACAATGAGCTGGGACCCTCCGCACTGATTAACCAGTTGCTGAGGTGACCACCAAACATGTCCACTGTCACCCCCACCCTGCTTGTTCTCAATAAATATGTTCTTGCAAGAGACCGAACATCACTGTATGTAGAGTGACGAACAATTTCTCCACTTGCAAGTGCTCAAAGGGCATACTGTCTCCTGTGTGGTTCTTGCAAATAAGTTAGAGTGAGCACAACTCTTACATTTTTGTGCCGGGACCCGGATCCCAACATACCTACTGCTGAACGACGGAGGACGACGTGCTGCACTCCGTCGACGGGCCAGCGTCCATTAGCCGGACCTGGTAAAGAAAGACCTGGGAAGGAAATTCTTCGCTGGGCCAGCATCTTAGGTCTGCCTTTGTCTGAATAGCGGCGGATTGACGGCATCCGGAAGTGCAACGAACCAGGGGACAAGTAAGTTAAAGCCCTAAAGTTGTGTGGTTATGCTGATGTGAAACGCGTAAGAGTGAAAAGTGCATGAGATATAGCTTGGGTTCAAGTCCCAGTGGAAGGAACTGGCTAAGAAAAGCAGAGCTTCGTTTTCGTTCATCGAAGGAGTGCGTAGATTCTTCTTTGTCTGTTTGTCCAAGCTATGGGATCTGGCTTGGGTTAGAGTCCCAGTGGAAGGAATGTGCTAAGAAACACAGAGCTTCATTTTTGTTAATCAAAGAAGAGCTTAGATTTCTCTTTGTCCGTTTTTCCGAGCCAAAGAACAGCTTGGGTTCGAGTCCCAGTGGAAGGAACGGGCTAAAAAAAACAGAGCTTCTTGTGGAAGAAAAAGTATGGAGTAGAAGGGAAGTTGAAAGTTGAAATGTGGAAGATAGTGGTTGAGGTTTTAGAGGAGAGTGTGGCTAGGAAGACAAAGGGACTGAGAAAGGAAAGAAAAGAGAGAGAATTGAAATGTGCTACAGTATGGTTGAGAGCTTCACAAGAGAGAAGAGAACACATATTAGAGACAAAAAATAGAAAGATGAAGGATGATGAGGCCGCAAGTATGTTTGTTAGGCCGGAGGACAATGAGGCCCCAGTGCACAGACGCGCTGTAGCTCAAGCCGCAGCTCAAGCCGCAGCTCAAGCCGCAGCTCAAGCCGCAGCTCAAGCCGCAGCTCAAGCCGCAGCTCAAGCCGCAGCTCAAGGTGCAGCCCAAGCAGAGGGACAGAAGGAGCTTTCCGCTCCTAAACAAAACTTGTATCCAAATTTAACTGACCTGAACCCTGCCCCATATAATAGCAAAAAGGATCATGGTCAGATTATCAGAACTCCTGTACAAACAAGAAGTATGACCAATGCTGCTAGATTTTCCCCAAATTTAGACAATGTTGATGTGTACCCAATGATACAGGTGCCAAACCCTATTGCAGGGGAAGGCTACCCTCCACATACATGTGTATTTCGGCCTTGGACTTTGGAAGAGGCAAGAAAAGCAGTAGAAGGGGTTACCCCTGTTGCAGAAGACCCAGATAAATGGGCAGAAGACATGGCTGGAATCATACATTCCTACAGATTGAATGGCCATGAGGCAGGAGAAGATGCAATGTCTTTTTGGGAAAAGACTGGGCAAAGGTTAGAGGGAATTATACAGGTAGAAAAAACATCAAGGGCCTTTCCCCTATCCCATTGAGGGAAATCAATTGAGAGGGGAGTATGCAGCACAATGAAATGATCTTGTGCAGAGAGTGAGAACTATATTTCAAGGACGAGCAAATTATGGTCATTTAGCAGGAATAAAACAGAAGATACTTTTTATTTAGATGCTTACTTAAAAATGCTTTGTAAAGCATGTCCTGTTTGTGTGAAACATAATCCACAAGGAAACCTGAGACCTAAGAGAGGCTCATTTCCAAAACCTTCTTACCCATTTCAAACCATGCACATGGATTTTATTGAACTCACACAAACTGGACCTCACAAATACTGCCTAGTGATGATTGATGCATTTTCCAAATGGGTGGAAATAGTTCCATCTAAACGGGCAGATGCCTTAACAGTGGCAAAAGCCATTTGCAAAGCCATCATACCAGCTCATGGCATCCCAGAAATCATTTACAGTGACAATGGTCCACACTTTGTGAACCAAGTTGTACAGAACATGGCTGTACACCTTTGTTAGGGTTGATAGATTAGTTTGATGCTATGATTATGTTGGAATGTAACCTGTAATAATTAACCTAGCTTGTCCTGTCTTAACAAAAGTAGTAGAACAAAGTGCTAAGATCTTTTGAACTGATTGACCAGCTGCAGAGGAAGCAATCAAAGTTGTTCTGTTTACACAACGTCATAAAAGACCCCCTGCTATGCTTTGACCAGAGGCCAGGGGTTTTCAACCCCATCCTGTCCACTCTCACCTCCACTCTCACCCCCACCCTGTTTCTCTCAATAAAAATGCGCTTGCAAGAGGCCTGAATCAGACCTCATTCGATCATCGCTGTATGCACAGCGACGAATGACTCTCCACTTGCAAGTGTTTAAAAGGGCATACTGTCTCCCGTGGGGTTCTTGCAAAATAAGTTGCCATTTTGGTGCCGTGACCCGGATCCCTCACATACCTGCTGCTGGTGGACGGAGGACGACGTGCTGCATTGTCGACAAGCCTCCATTAGGAGGACCTGTAAAAGAAAGACCTGGGAAGAAAATTCTTGGCTGGGCAAGCATCTTAGGTCTGCCTTCGTCTGACAGCAGTGGATTGACGGGATCCGGAAGTGCAACAAACTAGGGGACAAGTAAGTAAAAGCCCTAAAGTTAAAAGTGCACGAGATACGGCTTTGGTTTGTCCGAGCCATGAGATACGGCTTTGGTTTGTCCGAGCCATGAGATACGGCTTTGGTTTGTCCGAGCTATGAGATACGGCTTTGTTTTTTCCGAGCCAAGAAACAGCTTGGGTCCAAGACCCAGTGGAAGGAACAGGTTAAGAAAAACAGAGCTTATTTTTCTTCATTGAAGAAGGGCGTAGATTCTTTTTTGTCCGTTTTTCCAAGCTGTTTGCCTGAAAGTTGTACTGTTGAGAGTGTGACTGGTAGGATAAATTGACAAAAAGCAGTTCTGGCATTGATCCACGGCAATAACACAGGCTAGTAGTTTGTTGAAAGGTCAATTTAAACCTGCATTGAGGATCCTCAAAGAAAAATAAACTTGAAAAAAAATTGGAAAAATTAAAACTACTAAAATTAAGATGAGAAATAAAAATGGTAAATCTCTAGCTCTTGAAGGAGATGAGAAGTACATGGCGAGTAGATTTCTTAATCGTATGCAATACATGCCGAAGTGGAAGAAAAAGTATGGAGCACAAGGAAAGTTGAAAGTTGAAATGTGGAACGTAGTGGTAGACATTTTGGAGGAGAGTGTGGCTAGGAAGCCAAAGGGATTGGGAAAGGAAAGAAAAGAGAGAGGTGCATTGTGCTAGAGTGTGGTTGAAAGCTTCACAAGAGAGAAGAGAACAAATTCAAAAGACAAAAAATAGAAAGATAAAAGGTGATGAGGCCACCATTCAATTAAGATTTGAAAAAGAATTCAGGTTGCACAGTGGCATCCCATTCAATGATGCAGCTGAGAGTGCTTATCAGCAAAATCTTAAAAATGCGCTCCTCACTGGTTTCCCCCTTGAATGAGGCAACTGGGTGAGGAAACACTTGGTGGAAGTGGACACTGCTTGTGTTACAACAACCATGCAGTGGGCCAGAGACGCTGACAAAGTGATTGAGAAAGGCAAAAGTTCTGATGTATTTCATCTAGATCAGGGGTCACCAACTCCGGTCCTCAAGGGCGCCAATCCAGCCTGTTTTAGGTGCAGCCCTGCAACAACACACCTGATTCAAATGATCAGCTCATCAGCAAGCTCTATTAAGGCTGATAGCGATCCTGATTATTTGAATCAGGTGTGTTGCAGGGGGGATACATCTAAAACAGGCTGGATTGGCGCCCTTGAGGACCGGAGTTGGTGACCCCTGATCTAGATGATGATGATAATGATCTAAATGAAGATACAACAGTCTTCTTCCAAAGTTCCCAAAGGGGCAGAGGAAGAGGTAGAGGCCAACAAGGCCGCAGGCCGCCATTCAATTCAAACTCCACATCAAATTTGGACTGTTGGAACTGTGGGAAACGGGGACACTTGGCAAGAGTGTGTCGTCATGTAAAACAAAACCAATCAAAGGGTGGAGGAGGAGGCAGAGAAAAAGTCAAATTTTCAGCATGACAAGCTTCCTCCCGTTTGACCGCTCATGCTCATACAGAGAAAGAAATAATAGATGTCCATACAGCAAAACATGTCATTGTCAGATTATTAGAAATTTTTTTAGATTATTAGAGCTCCTGTCCATACAAGAAGTATGACAATGCTGTTTGTATGCCCAATGACAAATGACCAGAGATCAAATTAAGTGTGCACACTAAAGTTAAAATTTGCAAATCAAGTGGTAAAGAAATACAACTTGCTTCTAAAAGATAAATAAAGAATTAGAATGTGCTGTCCTCGCGTGTGTGGGCAGGAACCAGCTCATGATCGACTGCAGGAAATGGCCAGCCTGTGACGAATCATTGGTGCCGGGACCTACCTTTCGCGCGCGAGAGCTGTGCATGTGTGTGCGTATGTGTTAAAATAATGAAATTGGCTAAACTTGTGTGCAAAGAAATTTGCTAGATTTGGTCTATTCAATTTGCACCGCAAAACAGAAACAATTTTGAAAAAATAAAAGAGAGGAATAGAGAGAAATCTGTTTGCGGGCAGAAACTGATCCACACTAGTGCATGTTAGTGTCAAGCCCTCATGAGAAATTCGAAAAAAAACGACAGAACATGCTTTCAGGAATTGGAAGAACCAAAATTGTGAATTTAAGACATTGCAATGCTACATTTAATAGGAATAATTGATTGGTTGTGTTATAAGATTATACAAGCTTCTATATGTGAGTTAGATCCGAGAGATTGAGTTCTTTAAATTTAAGAACAAAGAAAACATTCTGATTAATTTGCCAGCAGTTTTCTTGTGTTGAGTTTTTTTTGGATTGGTGGATTGTTCTATCAGGAACCTTGAGTTGAAAATGGTATATGAATGTTGTGAGGAGAGCTTGGATAAATTGGGACCAATGTGATAGAAGGACTCCTTTTTGGAGACTGTGTGTGAGATGCAAATGAGCATTGAGGAATGATTGCCTGAATGAAAGGAAAATACAGGTTGAATGGTTGAAGTTGTTGGAGATTACTATGGAAAATTAGTAGAGCGACTTTGAAGAAAGAGTGATTTTGAGTAAGTTGAATGCTAAGAGAAAAAAAAATTGCTTTTGGACTGATAGTTAACTAGAGAAAAAACTGGAGAACCAGTAACACATGCAGAAGATGTGTGAACTGGGAAATTGAGAAGCGTTTTGGAAAGAAAGTCAAATTAAATGATGATAGAATCATATGTAGTAAAGAACACATCTTCCAAAAAAGTTTGACAAAGTGTGAGGCATGGGTGTTACCAAGCCTCAGAAGGAGGGAGAGAGTAGGACAGATAGTGAAAGATAGTAATAATACAACACTTTACGACATATGGATTCTCTAATACATTTGGCATCATACCATTAAGTTAAAATTTTCTCAAGCTTTTCAAACTTTTGCTTGAAGCAATCGGAAGATGATTGAAAAGTGACTAAATAAGCTATGAGGAAGTGGTGTAGCTGTTAAGGGCACGCGTTTATGCGCTTCCCTGGCCAATCAACACTTGTTTGAATGAAAAGGAGGAGGGGGAATTGGCTGGGCTTCCTGAAAAACTGTGGACAAAGGGCCCATCTGATGTCGGACTTTTAACGTCCATTACTCCAGTACAAATCCAACCAAGATCAGAGAATCTCCTTTAAAACAGGAGGCAATAAATGGGATAGCCCCTGTCATAAATGGTCTTTGGTTAGGAGGAATCATGAGGAAGTGCTCAAACTCTTCCCGCAAACACTCCTATCTGCCCAGTTCAAAAGGGCAATAAAATTGACTACAAGAGTTGCAAAGAACAGACGAAGAACAGACCTTGGTAGATAGTATGATCAGAGCACTCAAACTGAAAGATGTGTCAAATCCAAATTTACTGCCGCCTGATCTTTCTTCCTCACAGGTCAACAACCGCTCCAAGCCAGGAGACTGGGACGACATAAAGGTCGTCAAAAAGGACAACCTGGGCCAGCCATGGTGGGAGGGGCCATTCCAAGTCTTGCTGACTACCCCCACTGCACTGAACATTGCTGGAAGGCCCAGCGAAGTTTCAGGTCAACCACTGGACGTTACGAAGAGTGCTGTACCCCATTTTCGGAGTGGGGGGAAGTCTGACTACACAGGGGCCTCGTCGTTTAGGGCGGGGCGTCTCAATGTTGGTGAAGAATGGAATCCATAAGATCCCCACTCTGACTAGGCAATGGGAAATATCGGTGTCTCTGCCAACCTAGTAGCAATGGGGCTCCACATGCCAGGTGGATCCTCTGCTGCGTTGTGGTTGAAGCGTGCTATGGGCTCATCTGAATAAACCAAGTGACAATGTCGACCGAGGTAAAAGATGGTCACATGATGAGAACTTTGAGGACTGTTTATGGGACCCCAGAAACCCACACGAAACCAACACTTGGTACCGGTGTGTGACGTTCACTGTGAGATCCCACACACAGGAGGGATGCTGTGTGTTCCAAACTCCCCCCCTTCCTCCACGCAAGTTCACCTGGAGGCCAGAACAATGACTGTCGCTGAAGCAAAATGCATGGCCTCTGTAGGAGGGGTTGTTGGATTTTAACACCGTGCTGTCACAGTCAGTGATGCTACCCCTACCGCCCTGGACTCACAGAAAATAACCTGTGATCGAACTCTTTTGGATTAATCTCAATGTGACTGTTATTTATTCTGTTATTTATTCATCGCTCATTTTATTTTATTTATTATTTATTATTTATGGTTTGTGCCTTCTTGTTTTTGTTTTGTGTCGCCTACTTGTATGTCTCGTCACCGTGGGATGGAGGAAACGGAATTTCGGTTTCTTTGTGTGTCTTGACATATGAAGGGATTGACAATAAAGCTGACTTTGACTTTGACTTGACTTTGAAGGACGACAGATGCCACAATTGGCCTAAACAAAAAGGCTACCTGGAATGGACTACACGTGTTTCATCCAAGAAAATGAAACCCACAAATGCATTAACGACTGCTCTCCAGGAGGAAACTGGATGGGAGCTTTGGACATCACCGCTGAGTGCCAGGATGGGAGAGTCATTTCAAGGCGTAAGGGCTCTCCTACCAACATGGCTGCACCATCGGACGGGACCTACTTCATTCAGAATGGCTCGTGGCTTTGTGGTCACAAGAGTTGTCCGATGCTGCCCGCCAATTGGACACGGGTGTGTGCACCAGTGTGGGGGACCGACCACACCTACAGGATACAACATCATCAGCTGACGACAGCACACAACTCTTCTGGACGTCGACGCAGGGCTGTTGCAGCCTTTGAATCACATTACCCCGTCTGGGGTGCGAATGTCCCTGACAGCCACAAAGTGTGGTCCGTCGGAGACAAAGTCGCTCATGCGCTTTTTCCTTGGATCGGAGTTGGAAAACAATCACTCATCATCGAGACACTGAACTATCGTTTCCAATCTTTTCTGAGTCTCTCTCGCTGCAAGTCAATGATGGACAAAACAGAGAGATTCAGGCTATTGAACTAATGGTCTTAGAAAACAGGATAGTTCTGGACTTGATGACTGCAGAGCAAGGTGGCGTGAGCCACATCATTGGGACTTCCTGTTGCACATACATTCCAGGAGTTAATGACACTCGCGTCAACGACGCCGTGAACTCACTGAAGAACTTGCAGCAGGCCATGTCAAAAGACAAAGTCCCTCATGAAGGGGATTTCTTTTCATGACTATTCTCCAGGGCCTGGTGGCAACTGCTGTTGAAACTTGTGACTCCTATGCTTGTTGTGCTGGTATTGTTGTGCTCGTTTGCAACCGTGTTATCTCATGTTTGAAGTCAGCTGTATCAAGATCTGTGACTTCTACCGTAGCTGAAGTGCGAATGCAACATCTCAGGTATGTTGAATGTGATGATTTTAATGCGCTACAGACAGAAGATTGCGATAATGCTGATTAGCTGAACGTTTTTCACAGAAACGTGATAATCTGACCGTCGGAAATGCCTCGCAAGTGATGACTACGTTGATTCAAGAGTTTTTATTCGCCATGTTTGAGCGTGCCAAACAAGGAATTTGACTTCGGTACATCACAGCCTCTGTTCAACATTTAGGTGACTAACAACACTCAGGACATGTGAAAAATGACAAATATTCTCAAACATCCCCTGATCTTAAACTCCCAGGAGGGCAAGGAAAAACTCAAAACTCCAGCTTGGGGAAATGAGAAACCTTGAGAAGAGACCACAGATGGGAGAGTCCCTCTTCCAGGATGACCAGGCTGCAATGGATGCAGAGAGGACACAAAGTACAAACAGTGTAGACAATTCAAAAAAGGTGTAGAGAGCAGGATGTTATTGCACAGCGATGACTCTGAGACTCTAAGAGTGGTGTGAGTTCATCAGAGCAACAGCCTGGGGGAAGAAGCTGTCTCTGTGTCTGCTGGTTTTGGCGTACAGAGCTCTATAACGCCGTCCGGAGGGGAGTAGTTAAAACAGACTGCAACCTGGGTGAGAAGGGTCTGTAGAGATGTTACTTGCACGTTTCCTGGTCCTGGACAGGTACAAGTCTTGGATAGATGGGAGGTTGATTCCAATCATCTTTTCTGCAGTCCTGATTGTCCATTGCAGTCTGTGCTTGTCTTGTTTGGAGGCCGATCCAAACCAGACAGTGATGGAGGTGCAGAGGACAGACTGAATGATGGCAGTGTAGAAGGTCTTCAGCAGCTCCCGCGGCAGGTTGAACTTCTTGAGCTGTCTCAGGAAGTACAGCTGGGCCTTCTTCCGGACAGAGTATATGTGGCCGGTCCATCTCAGGTCCTGAGAGATTGTGGTTCCCAGGAACTTGAAGGTGTCTGTGGAGAGAATAGTATTACTGTGGATAGTGAGGGGTTAAATTGGTGAAGGGTCTCGCCTGAAGTCCACTGTCATCTCCACGGTCTTGAGCGGGTTCAGCTCCAGGTGGTTTTGGCTGCACCAGTGGACCAGCCGCTCCACCTCCTGTCTGTACGCAGTCTCATCACCGTCCTGGATCAGTCCGATGAGAGTTGTGTCGTCTGCATACTCCAGGAGCTTAGATCCCCCCCCCCCCCCCGGAAGAGAAGCGAACGCGCAGCGTTTGACGTCCCCTTAGCACCCCCCCCTGGAAGAGAAACGAACGCGCAGCATTTGACGTCCCATTAGCACCCCCCGCCCCCGAGAAGAGAAGCGAACGCGCAGCGTTTGACGTCCCATTCCAACCCCCACTGCAGTGAAAAATTGCGGAAAGGCCCAGCTGGATTCACCTCAGCCACTGCAAGTTGCAGAGAGTGCTGGACCCCTAATTTCGGAGTGGTGGGAAAGTCTGCTACAAAGGGGCTTCATCATTTAGGGTGGGGCGTCTCAATGTTGGTGAAGAATTCAACGATCCCCTCTCTGACAGGCGAGGGGATGTCCCGGTGTCTCTGCCATCCTAGTAGTGATGGGCTCCACATGCCAGGTGGATCCTCTGCTGCGTTGTGGTTGGAGCGTGCTTTGGTCTATGGCACATGTGTCAAACTCAAGGCCCGGGGGCCAGATATGGCCCATCACACCATTTTATGTGGCCCGTGAAGACAAATTGTGCATCAAATTTGTGTGTCATTACTAGAATTGCAAATTGTCTTCACTTTTAATATCTTTTTTTTTTAATATTTGACCAGTTTTTACTTGTCTGATTTGAAAATGAGTTATTTGTCAGTTTGTTTTGTAGCTTTTACTGTATATAATATGAGGTGCTCATATTGGGTTGACAGTCATAATGGCCCTCCGAAAGAAGCTATGACTACGATGCGGCCCGCAAAAAAAATGAGTTTGACACCCCTGGTATGGGCTCATCTGAATGGACCGATTGACAATGTCGACCGAGGTATAAGATGGTCACATGATGAGGACTTTGAGGACTGGTCATGGGACCCCGGAAACCCATACGAAACCAACGCTTGGTACCGGTATGTAAAGTTCACTGTGAGATCCCACACACAGGAGGGATGCGATGTGTGTTCCAAACTCCCTCCTTCCGCCACACAGGTTCACCTGGAGGCCAGAGCAATGAATGTCACTGAAGCGAACTGTATGGCTTCTATGGGGGGAGTTGGATATCAACACCGTGCTGTCACAGTCAGTGATGCCAACCCTTTCCGCCCTGGACTTGCAGACGGTACCTGTGATCAGCTTTTCTGGACAAATCTCAATGTGACTGTTAAAGGACGAACATTGCTGCAAGTGGCCTATACAGAGAGGCCACCTGGAGTGAACTACACGTGTTACATCCAAGGGAACGAAACCCACAAATGCATTAACGACGACTGCTCTCCAGGAGGAAACTGGATGGGAGCTTTGGATATCACCGCTGAGTGTCAAGATAAGAGAGCCATTTCAAGTGGTGAGGGCTCTCCTACCAACATGGCTGCACCATCAAACGGAACCTACTTCATACAGAATGGCTGGTGGCTTTATCCGATGCTGCCCGCCAACTGGACAGGAGTGTGTGCACCGGTGTGGGTGACAGACCACACCTACAGGATACAACAACATCAGCTGTCAGCAGCACACAAATCTCCTGAACGTCAACGCAGGGCTGTTACGACGTTTGAACCTCATGACCCTGTCTGGGATACGAATGTCCCAGACGGCCACAAAATATGGTCCGCCGGAGACAAAGTTGTTCATGCGCTTTTTCCTTGGATCGGAGTTGGAAAACAATCACTCTTCATCGAGACACTGAACTATCGTTTTCAATCTTTTGTGAATCTCTCGCTGCAGGTCAATGATGGACAAAATAGAGAGATTCAGGCTATCAGACTAATGTTCTTACAAAACAGGATGGTTCTGGACTTGATGACTGCAGCACAAGGTGGTGTGTGCCACATTATTGCACATACGTACATACCAGGAGAAAATGACACAAAGATCAACGACGCCATGACCTCACTGAAGAACTTACAGCAGGCCATGTCAATGGGATTTCTTTTCATGGCTATTCTCTGGCAACTGGTGGCAACTGCTGTTGAAATTTGTGACTCCTGCCCTTGTTGTACTGGTGTTGTTGTGCTTATTTGCGACCTGTGTTGTGCCGTGTTTGAAGTCTGCTGTATCAAGATCTGTGACTTCTACCATAGCACAAGTGCAAATACAACATGCCAGACATGTCAAATGTGATGACTATAACACGCTGTGGAAAGAAGATTGCGACGATGCTGTTTAGCCGTACATGTTTGACAGAAACTTAATAATTTCACCGTCGAAAATGCCTCGCAAGTGATGGATACAATGATGTACTGTTTCTGTCTGCTGTTTTGTTTATTTTTCATTCTTCCTTATATTTTCTTGCTTATGTTTGATTGATTGGGTTGACATAATCATGTGATAAACAGGAGGGATATGTTAGGGTTGACGAATCATCTTGATCATATGATTATGTTGAAATGTAGACTAGAATTATTAACTTTGTTTAAACCTTTCTGCTTTCCTTGACTCTGGAAAGTTTAACCATTCAGTTGTTGAAACTTTCCAAATGGTGTGGGAACATTCTTCCTTAGTTAGTCATCTAAAATGCTCCACTAGTTTCTGTTTTTCACAACCTTGTAAAACAATGAGCTGGGACCCTCCGCACTGATTAACCAGTTGCTGAGGTGACCACCAAACATGTCCACTGTCACCCCCCACCCTGCTTGTTCTCAATAATTATGCTCTTGCAAGAGACCAAAGGCAGACTTTGTTCGAACATCACTGTAGACCAGCTCAGTGACCTAGTGGTAGAGTGTCCGCCCTGAGACTGGAAGGTTGTGGGTTCAAACCCCGGCCGGGGCATACCAAAGACTATAAAAAGGGGACCCATTGCCTCCCTGCTTGGCACTCAGCATTAAGGGTTGGAATTGGGGGGTTAGATCACCAAATGATTCCCGAGCGCGGCACCGCTGCTGCTCACTGCTCCCCTCTCCCCCAGGGGATGGATTAAAATCACACGGGGATGGGTTAAATGCAGAGGACAAATTTCACCACACCCAGATGTGTGTGTGACGATCATTGGGACTTTGATTTATGTACAGTGACGAACAATTTCTCCACTTGTAAGTGCTCAAAGGGCATACTGTCTCCCGTGTGGTTCTTGCAAATAAGTTAGAGTGAGCACAACTCTAACAACAGCTGGTAGTGTCAATTTATAGTGAGGTTCTTTAGTGGGTTGTATGTTAAACGTTTTGACTCAATGGTAGGAGATTGCCTGATACCACAATAATGCTGTATTTTTTACTAACCTAAATAATGGAGCTAATAATTATTCCAATAAACAAATCATCCCAAATTGCCAGTATATGTTTCCACTATTAATAGACAAAGTATTGTAAAGACAAAGTATTGTTATTAAAAAAAAATATTTAAAGAAACAACAAAATAAAAACATTTTGCTTTTATTGATAGAGATAGAGTCTCAGAGTCATTACTGTGCAATAACATCCTGCTCTCCACACCTTTTTTGAATTTGTCTACACTGTTTGTACTTTGTGTCCTCTCTGCATCCATTGCAGCCTGGTCATCCTGGATAAGGGACCTTCCCATCTGTGGTCTCTTCTCAAGGTTTCTCAGTTCCCCTAGCTGGAGTTTTGAGTTCTTCCTTGCCCTCTTGGGAGTTTAAGATCAGGGGATGTTTGAGAATATTTGCCATTTTTCACATGTCCTGAGTGTTGTTAGTTACCTAAATGTTGAACAGAGGCTGTGATTTACCGAAGTCAAATTCCTTGTTTGGCACGCTCAAACATGGCGAATAAAAAACTCTTGAATCTTGAATCTTACCTAAGTACAATTCTTTCAAAGTAAAAAATGAACACCTCAATATTACAGTACAGTTAGTTTTTAATCTTGATGTGAATTGAAGGAGCAAACACTAATAAACAAAAGATGAAAACATCCTGACTCATATTTATTGAGGCACAATATTACATTACAGTTATTAATACTATTGCAGTCGATAGTACTGTTATTTTCTGTATTATGATGTGAATGACACATATACAGAAAACACATGTGCATCCCAACTCTAATTTAATGGGGTTTAGTGTAGTTTGTCTAATTGGAGCTGCCGGAGAATGACATCATTAACAGTCGCAGGCCTCTCCAGCCGATCTGACACCCCAGTAGGTGATCCCTACACCAGTACGGTGGGTGACGCCATCTTTGTTTACATTGAAAAATGCGCCAATCGTTCGAACTAGTTCCTTTTTCATGGTAGAATTAATCAAAAGCTACAGGCATATTTTGCGTGGAAACTTTATGTGAGCAAGGTGGTAGCCTTTCACAATATTTAAAAAGATTGTATTTCCCCAATATTTGAACATAAAGTCACAATACAAAAAATACCTTATTTGGTGGTCAAGGTAATGGTGTTTCGAGTAGAGACGGGCTTTCTGCTGTCATCTAACATGACCTCAACATGCTCATTGTCTGAGGGTTAGGGTTGTGATTGAAAGAGAACACATATGCAAAAGGGATTGCAAAAACAATGACATAAAGGAAGAGAAGAAAACACATTTCAGTGGAAGGAAGTTAACTAACGCATTATTGATTATGAGTTCATATGTACATTTTATCTGCACACACACATACATGTATGTTTGACAGGATACACAGCACTTTCTGTTTGAGCAAGCAGGGTGTGTGTGTGCATGTATGGGGGGGGTGCGTGCATGTGTGTTTTTGAGTACTGACACCCTCTTCACTGAGATGACCCAGGGGACAGCCTTCTCATGATGATTGATTCTGGCAGGTCCCACACGCCCCAGCCGCCTAGCTAAATTAAAAGCCCATTTTGTAATGTTATAAAGCGAACAAATGGTTGGAGGGTTGGTTTGGTGGATGGGTGATGTGTGTGTGTGAGGGTGTGTGGGTCACAGCCGGGGCACTCGCCAGTGTCTTTAGTATCATTTACCCCTCTGAGGATAGCCAGATGGGGGTCTCATCTATGCCTGATGCTCTTGGTCATTATTTTCACTATTATTCATGATCACACAAACGTACACAATAATTTTGCCTAAAATAATGTGATATTCTTATGAATTCTCGGGTAAAAATAAATTAGTCTACATTTGAAATGACAAATTTACATTTTTCATCTTCTTAGAACAGTGCATAGTCAACAGCAATATTCTTCAAAACCAAGCTGTACTCTATATAGGAGCTCCTCAAGATTGAACTAAAAAACAACACAGAATTCTGATCCATGTGAACTGAGTTGTACGAAACCCAAAATATACAGTAATTACAGTATAGCATAAATAAAACCATGCCTTGCAACTGACATGACTTTTGCAGTTTTAAAATATTTTGGTCTCTAAAAGATGTCAGGTAAAAGCTTTGCTGTGCATAATGCAATAATGCTCGGAAGTTGCTCTCTCTGTGCATAATGCAAAAATTGATCAGAATGCAGACTCTCATCTGAAGCTATAAGAAGTGTTTAGAGGCTGTTATTTCTGCAAAAGGAGGATCTACTAAATATTGATGTCATTTTTCTGTTGGGGTGCCCAAATTTATGCACCTGCCTACTTTTGTTTAAGACTTAAACTTTAAGTAATGATTGCACACTTTCTGCAAATCCTATAAACTTCATTTCACTTCTCAAATATCACTGTGTTTGTCTGCTATATGATATGTTTAACTGAAATTGCTGATCCAAACAACCAATGATTTATAAAGAAAAATCTTGAAAATGATCAGGGGTGCCCAAACTTTTGCATACGACTGTATTTGGCAAGCAAAGAACTTGTGCGCACTGGCCTGTCTCACGTTAATGACCAACCAGAAAGCTATAGCGCATGGAGGTCATCCTTCCTCAATACCATTAGAGACCTAGATTTTACTGCAAACGCAGAGTTGGATCTGCTGTCGAAATGGCTCGGCAAAGAATCGTCAGAATATGTGAGGCGTATTAGAGCAGCCCATGTTGGAAACGCAGACGCTGCACTACAAATGACTTGGAAACGGCTTGATGAATGAATGTTACAGTGTAGCGGAAGTCATTGAAAATGCCCTTTTTAACTCAGCCATTTTTTTGAGAAGCCAACCTCCTTGCTTCCAGCCGTTTTGGGGGATTTTGACCTATGTTTCAAAACCAACATAATATCGTCTGCTATGACTATGAAAAAAACAAAACCGCCATCGGAAAGATTAGAGTCTTTCATCAAAAAAAAAAAAAAGTTTGTCTCTATTGGCAGGAGAACTAGACATTTGTGTCCACCACATCTATGGTTATTGGATTGTTCTGCTCTAGCTGGCGGACACCTCCCTCTAGCAGGAACAGCCGCTGTAAAATAAGGGTGCCGGTGGTACACGGAGCCAGGCAAACCTTTTTATCTGATGCCATACTTGCGTGCCCGGTAAACGACGCTAGACAGACAGCCACTGTCAAGTTGTTCTGATTTTCTCCAGTTCTTTGCCCCAACTTGAAAAAGGGCCTTGGTTCTTAGAACACAAGACCATCTCAGATCTTCCTCTTTTCTTTTTCTTTTAGCAATTTATTGCACAATTATTTAGAGGGTGATTAAGTTGATAACCTTAAACAAAGAAAACAAGTTTAACCAAATTCAGTAATTGCATACATACGTATAGTACAAATATACAAAGTGAATGAACCACTCAAAGTTATGATAAACACAGTATCATAGCTCAAATCAAACATTTCAAACAAAGCAAACATTTCAAACAATAAGCATTAACCAAACTCAGAACTAAAGCATTCAAGTCTATTTCCTACCAGTGGCATGTGACCAGGAACTAAGGAGTCTCTTTGGTTTTATTTTCTTTGTTTTCTGTTATAAGTTTTCTTTCTTTCACTAACAGGCAACATTGTCCCTGGCATCTGACAGGAAGCTTTGGTGAACTGTGATGTGGCAGTTTTTTTTCTGCCCCCTGCAGGTCTGGAGGGGGACAAGCGGATACATTGTCTGAATGATCTCTGCCTCTGTTAGGTGACGTGACAGCCACAGAGTCCCACTGAATAACGAGTTTGACTCCGACAATGACGGGAGGCAACTTGGCATGTTTAATGGTTGTTAGGGTTGATAGATTATTTTGATCGTATGATTGTGTTGGAATGTAGACTAGAATTATTAACCAAACTTGTCCTGTTCTCACAACGCAGTAAAATAAAGTGGTTGCATCCTCTGCTTGATTGACCAGCTGCAGAGGAAACAATCAAAGTTGTTCTGTTTCCCCCAACGTTGTAAAACACCCCCTGCTCTAATTTGACCAGAGGCCGGGTGTTCACCAAACCTGTCCACTCTCACCCCCACCCTGCTTTCTCTCAATAAATACTCTCTTGCAACAGTCGGAAGTCAGACTTTGTTCGAACATCGCTGTATGCACAGTGACGAACGTTTTCTCCACTTGCAAGTGCTAAAAGGACACACTGTCTCCTGTGTGGTTCTTGCAAATAAGTTGGAGTGAGCGCCACTCTAACAATGGTAAACTTGCCCAACTGTTAAATTTGGATACAGAAGATGAGGACTTTGATGGATTTGCATATGAATATCGATTAACAAAAATGTGAGTATAGTACATGGTTAAATAGTAGAATAAAGTACAACCGAACTCACTGTTTTGCTCCCGTTTTGTTTTGTTTTCTCTTTTTTTTTTTCACACATGGCATGCATGCGCCCTGCAATGCGGTGCTCCCTATGTGGATTAAGTACAGAATAGCCCCCGAAATTGATTCTTCACCTTTAACTCGAACCACCTTATGGTGCAGAAAATACAGTATTTATTTTCCTATCCGCAAAACATTTTCCGCAAAAAATAAAAGGCTGTGACAAAGCGGTATGATAGAAAAAAATCATAAGCTACATTTTATGAAAACTACCGATCCCATTGCGTGTCCACGAGGCTACCTTCCTGCAGAATTCGTGCTGTGTCAAGTCAACTGCCGAGAAACTGAGATCAGTGCTAAAGGAGATTAACTCAGACATGTGTAGGGTTAGGTCAGACATGGGCAAACTACGGCCCGCGGGCCACATCCGGCCCACGGGGTCGTTTAATCCGGCCCGCCAAACCTGAATAAATTGTAGTTGTACTAAGTTCATCTTGTTTTTTCTTTTTCAATTACTTCACTGGTTCTTCTATATCAAACAATTTGTTTTAGGTTCATTTACCTGACATGTTTCGGCGGATCCTTCCGAAACATGTCAGGTAAATGAACCTAAAACAAATTGTTTGATATAGAAGAACCAGTGAAGTAACTGAATAAATTGTATTATGATTTTTTTTTTTTTTTCATTTTCCCTGCAATGACTGTGTTTCCCCAGTAGATGGGGAAACGCCCGCCCGCGCATTTACTCCCGGAAGCCGTGTCAGAAAGCTCAGAGCACACTCACAAGGGCGTGTACGTCCTCAGTAGTACGGATCCGACGCACTCCTCGCTATATTTCTATCAGTGCCGAATTTCGAGTGTGGGCTGTGACGTCAGCATTCTCATAATTCGCACGCTGATTTTTCATAGTTTTATGCTAAAGCCACGCACGCACAAACCTTCCCCTGGAATCCTTCCATTAAAATGAGGGGCCCAAGGAGAAGAAAGGCGGACACTGAGTGCCGACCGAGTGTTTAAAAAAGAGTGGACAATTTGGCTCTACCGACGAGTGTGAGCAGACGTTCAGCCACGTGAACATCAACAAAGCCCCGTCACAGATCTAGGTTAACGGACCAACACCTCGGCTCTATCCTAAGAATTGCCACAACAAATTTTACTCCAGACTATGATGCACCACCAAAAAAAGGGAGACCAACAACACTGTTCCCACTGAAAATGAAGGGGAGTTTCTCTAGTTTGTTGTAAAAAAAAAATGCATTTTGAAAATAAATTGTACAAATAGCAGGGATTGAAACTAGCGACCATTCTCATTTTCAAACAATGCAGGATGCTCAAGGACATTGATGCGCCACCTGTTTGCGACTAATCTAAACTTTTAAAGGTTTTAAGGCCGACTTTAAGGAGGTGTTTCCCGTTTCCTCACCTCTGTCACCAGGTGTTTGTGAGTTAAAGCTCTGCTCTGATATTCAGATATCCGTCACCGTGTTGCCGTTTTGATTCTTTAGTACTTTATTTAGATGTATTCTTTCAGTGATTCTTCATGATGATGTATTTGGTCAGAATGTTTGCCGTTGTATGTGATTTCGCCTCATAAGATAAACATCTTTCATAAATCTGACCTGCAGCCGCTGAAGTGATGGAAACTGTTATTCATAATAGCAGTGTCGTATTTAATGAGAATCACTGATAGTAGTCTTTGGGTGAAATATTTTGTTTAATGCTGTCAATAAATGCATTTGTTTTCAAAAACCTTTTTTTCGAATATCCATGCTTTACTACCTACTAAAGGCCAAAACTGTCAGGACTCGTCCCGGGTTGCTCTATTATGTAGGTTGTCATGGTTTCTGTTCGCGTCGCCCCTCCCCTCGTGTGTTACCTCACAATCATTGTAATCTCAGTCACCTGCCTCTTGTTACCCGTCTTGTATTTAAGTCCTGTCTGTGTGTCACTCGCTGTCGGATCATTGTTGTTAATGTCAATGTCACTCTGTCGTTTTGTTTCACGTCTCTGTTCAGTTTCTGTTGTTGGTTTTGTTAGAGAGTCATGTCAGTTTACCGAGTCTGTTAGTTTGTGTTCGTCAATAAACCCTGGTCCAAGCTGCACTTGGTCGCCCTGCTCCATTTCCATTCCGATCCGTGACAAAAACATTTTATGCAATGACCTTTACATGTCATTTATAATACTTTATACAAACACTACATTCATCTGCTCCTGGTTCGGCCCCCCCCCCCCGTCAAAATTTAGAACCCAATTCGGCCCGGAAGTCAAAATGTTTGCCCACCCCTGGGTTAGGTTGTACTGGATATACTAATTGTGTTTTGAATATGGTTCTCAGGAGGTTCTGTTATCATCCAACAGTGTCATGTGCCGTGCTACATGTCACCCAGCTGGTAACCTTCCACCACACTCTATCAGTCACAGCCACTCAGCAACTCAATCACCTGTACCTTTTCCTGCAAGCTCCTATTTAAACACCACACACTTGTCACTTCCTTGTCAGTTTGTCCTCGAATGCCACCCGTATGTTCCTGTGTCTCGTACCTTGCTTCTTGTTCTGATTCACAGTTGTCGACCTTGTTCCTTTTACTGACGGACTACGCCCAAACGCCGCCTGCTCTGATGAATCGCCTGTCCACTGACCAAGCCCAAACGCTGCCTGTCCTGACCAATTGCCCATTAGTGATGTGCATTCCAGTTCTTTTAGGTGAACTAAATCTTTAGAATCAGTTCACTCAAAAGATTCGTTCAAACGAATCGTTCAATGAATCTCCCCTAACCCCCCCCCCACACACACACACACTGACTTGTAACCCATTCACATCAAGCAATACAACTACACAACCCCCCCCCCCCCCCCCAAATCATTATATATAATAATAATTGGCTCGGGTAATTAACACATTTCTTTCTATAATACAACACTTACACACTGATCCGTTGGCAACAGTCTCTCACCCGGTCGTGAACGGGAAATTGCGTCACTGACTCGTTCATGAACGGGAAATTACGTCACTGACTCGTAAAGTCCCTCCTCCATCTATCGCTCGCTGGCGCTGCTGATTGGTCGTTCGCGAAGATTCACGAGTGAGTGACAGACAGCATTGCCGCTATACCATTGCCAGCCGACACATTTTATGCCGACATTGATGTTTTAATTTTGTTTTTGGTGGCTTGTAGTTGATGGTGTTATTATATATCGAATGTGTTTGTGTTTGAATAAAAGGTTGAAAAAAACTGTTTTGCCGACATTTGTTAATTTTGGGGACACCAACTCATATAACAACGTAAAACACATATACATATTGTCATATAAAGCAGTTAAGCAAATGTCTCATTTTTATGCTTTGATTGGCGAATATAAAAACAAGGAGTAAAACACCAGACAAGTTATAACATAAATGTTTATTAAAATAATAATAATAATAATAATAATAAAAGTACATCTCAAACCAGCAATCTGATGTGGAACTGCAGTCGATATATTGGATAACAACATCTAGGCATATATATGCATACACGCTATTTAAAACCTACTATAAGTAAATCGTAAATCTACATTCTGGCTTCCATAGTTCACGCCAGGAGACGCAACATATTCACTGACTGATCCGTTGATGCACAAGAAGGCATTTCACTCATTGACTCGTTCGCGAACGGGAAAGCCAGGATTCGTTCCCTCACTGATCCGTTCTCGCGGTGAACTGGAAATGCGAATCACTCAGTGAGTGATTCACTCACTGAGTGATTCGTTCACTCACAGATTCGTTCGTTGGTGAACGGGAAATGCAATTCACGACTCGTTCGTGAACGGGAAGTTACATCATTTTCTTCTTCGTTTTGTTTTACGGCGAGGTAGCACCAGCTTCAATGGGCATTACTGACACCTACTGGTTGAAGTTATATATGAAAGGAAAAAAAGAACGAATCACTTTAGGAAGTGATTCGTTCACTCTCGTTCACTGAAAAGACTCGTTCTTTTTGAATGAATCGTTCACTCACGAGCCAACACTATCACAGACTACAAAGACATGACAGGATATTTGAGAGTAATTGTCATTTTACACACATGTCCAGAATGTTGTTAGTCACCTAAATGTTGAACAAAGGCTGAGCTCTACTTGAGTCAAATTCCTTGTTTGGCATGCCCTAACATGGCCAATAAACTTCTTGAATCTTGAATCTTGATCGCATGTCCATCCGCCAGGCAAATAGTGCTGTACAATTCACACAAAGAAAAGACAGAACGGCATCAAGACGGACAATACTGAAGAAAGGAAGCTTTTATACACAAACCGTCATTATGGGGGACACAAGAAATGCATATAATGCCACTTTTAAGTTCAAGGCAGTCGATTTGGCTCTTAACGTAGGAACTACAGCTGCTCATGCATTGTAGAGGTTTCTTCCAGTCACTAGGGGTCACTGGGCTATTGTTGATGACATCTTGTTGCGTCACCCTTTTCTTTTTTTCTTTTCTGGTCACGTCTACTCTGGAGCTATACGTGTAGCTTGCTAGTTTAATGTAACTTAGCTCTTTGTGCATGAATAAAATTAGCATGAACAGACCCTCATCATGGAAAATGCTAGAAGAAATGCATAAAAGCGACAACGAAAGAGAGACTGAGAAAGCGTGTGGCGAAGTACCAAGGATTCCAATCGCAAACTGAGGAGGAAGACTTTGATGGTTTCAGTGCACAGGAGGAAGATGAAGACGGTTCTCAGTGACTTTTACTGGTATTTTTTTTAACCAGCCCTGTTAGTGCTGTGCCACCGTGTTGCTGCTTTGTTACCACCGCGTCTCAGTGACTTTTACTGGTATGTTTTTTTATCCAGCCCTATTAGTGCTGTTACTTCCGTGTTGTTGCAGTATTACTGCCGCGTCACAGGCAGTGTTTGGAAAGAAATGTTAAAGTATCTTATTAAAACTTTAAAAAGGCTTTCTGTGTACCATCTTTCTTTGTAAATAACTCGCGTGCACATGCGGCTTTTAGTACGGTGCGGCTTATTTATGAAAAAAATAAATCCTCAAATTTTTGCTGGTGTGTCTTATAATCAGGTGCGTCTTATAGTCCAGAAATTACGATATGTTCTTAATGTGTTTTTGAAAGGAGAGTTTGGTCAAGCTCAGTGGCCTAGTGGTAGAGTGTCCGCCCTGAGACTGGAAGGTTGTGGGTTCAAACCCTGGCCGGGTCATAACAAAGACTATAAAAATGGGACCCATTGCCTCCCTGCTTGGCACTCAGCATTAAGGGTTGGAATTGGGGGGTTAGATCACCAAATGATTCCCGAGCGCGGTACCGCTGCTGCGCTCCCTGAGGGGATGGATCAAAATCACACGGGGATGGGTTTAATGCAGAGGACAAATTTCACCACACGCAGATGTGTGTGTGACGATCATTGGGACTTTAACTTTTAACTTTAAATATACATTCTGAATTACATTCAGAGGAATCTCAAAGTGCTACATGGTGAGTAAAAACAAGAAAACAAAGCAAAGACAAGTATAAAACAACTGGACGACAACCAGGATGTGAGAACAGGATTACGGAAATGCTATCGTAAAGAGGTGAGTTTTAAGTCCGGTTTTGAAAGAGTCAGTGGATTGGGGTGCTCTTAGGTGGTCGGGGAGGGAGTTCCACAGTGTGGGGGCTGCATGGCAGAAGGCCCGGTCGCCCATGGTGCGCAACTTGGTTTTCGGGACGTGGAGAAGGTGTGAGTAGGATGAGCGGAGGCTTCGGGTGGCAGGTTTTGGGGCAAGGAGTTCTTTGAGGTATGGGGGAGCATGTCCGAGGATACACTGGCGAGTGAGGAGGGCGATCTTATAATCAGTTCAGAATTTGATGGGTAGCCAGTGCAGAGAACGGAGGATGGGGTGATGTGGTCGCTTTTCCGCACCCTCATCAGGATCCTAGCAGTGCTGTTTTGGATGTACTGTAGCCTCTGGAGGCTCTTGCTAGGGATCCAGCAATAGTGCATTACAATAGTCTAGCCTGGAGGAGACAAAGGCGTGGACAAGTTTCTCAGCATCCGTCAGGGTAAGTGTGGGGCGGAGTTTAGAAATATTCCTGAGGTGGAAGAAGGAGGTTATGCAGATGTGTTTTATGTGTGACTCTAGGTTGAGTTAAGGGTCCAGTTTCACACCCAGGTTGGTGACAGTGGCTGAGAGGGGGATAGTGTGACCGGCGAATGAGATGCTTGTTATAGAGGCTTTGCAGCTGACGTCATCAAGCTACCCACATTAGCTTGGCGGCCATCATGGCGGTCAACTTTTCAGTGCCGGTCAACGACTCACACACGCTTTCTTGTTATATCTGCTGCTATTTGAGCTTAAAAATGCCGGATACCTGCTGTGCTGTTGGATGTAGCAATAGACGAGGCGATAAACCAAATCTTAGCTTCTATAGATTTCCGGCGAACATGAAAAAACGTGATAAATGGATCGCGGATATTCGTCGTGAACGATGGAAACCTACGATTTACACAAGGATATGCAATGAGGACTTCATATCAGGTATGTAAACAAACTATTCACCCCTGATTTGTTTCACAAAATGTGAAATAATACAATATGGGATGATACAAATATGATTGTTGAAAATGCTGGGTGCATTTTTAGAAAGGCAGCAAGAGCAGCAAGGCAGGGAATGGGATGATTTCTTCAGTTCACCCCCCCGTTTTTATTTTGTGTTTATTTTTTCATGATGCTTGAAAACGTTATCAATGTAAATATTGAATTATATTTATTGGTTAAGTTTTCAAGCCAATCAGATGTGGCATCATGCAAAAATAAACAAATAATAAAAATGGTAGCAACTTGAACAGACAGGTACAGTATCTGAATGATTTCACTCTATTCAGTTTTTTAATATGTCAAGTTATGAAATGCCATTACAAAACAAATCGACGAGGTAATTATAAATATCTGGATATGAGCGTTCAGGCAGGTCGGCTGTTGCAAAATGCTCGGGCGATTTTAGCATGCTTCTCGGTAAAAGGTACGGATCCGTTGTGCCAACAAGGTTCAACTTCTCTCTGTGACGATTCTTGGAGTCTTCATCCAAATGCCTAACTTCGTTGGATAGCAAATCAGCCATAATTCGGAAGAAATCGGTGAAAACGTAGCGCAGAAATCAGACAATCCATACAAACACGTAGGAACGAGCTGACTAGTTGACCGCCAAGATGGCGGCATAACACAAAATCACGTGATAAAACCACGTGACTGCAAAGCCTCTATAGGGCAGGTATGGATCTGATGGGGAGTGCCAATTAACATGGCTTGGGTTTTGTCACTGTTGACTTGCAGGAAGCTGAGATTCATCCACGCCTTTATCTCCTCCAGACACAGGAAGAGGATGGATGAGGGAGATGGAGGAGGCTGGGTTGTGGTGGGCGGGGGGTGGAGTTTGAGGTATAGCTGTGTGAGTTGCCGCCCGAGTGCGGTTCTGTGTGAGTTGCCGCCCGAGTGCGGTTCTGTTCCCCAACTTGGCGCCCGAGTGCGGTTCTGTTCCCCAAGTTGGCGCCCGAGTGCGGTTCTGTTCCCCAAGTTGCCGCCCGAGTGCGGTTCTGTTCCCCAAGTTGCCGCCCGAGTGCAGTTCTGTTCCCCAAGTTGCTGCTGATTGCGGTTCAGGTCCCCAGTGTGTGCCGCGAGTGTGGCCCTGGGCCCCTGAACGCCGCTGAGTGCAGTTCTGTCCCCCAAGTCGCCGCCGAGTGCGGTTGTTTCCCCAGTCGCCGCCGAGCGCGGTTCAGGCTATTTCACAAACCAGTAGGGTCGACCGATCATGTCTGTGTGCTCGCCCCTCCCCTCCTGTGTGCTCATGTCCGTGGTTTCTGTCCGTGTATCTGTGTGCTCGCCCCTCCCCTCCTGTGTGCCCATGATTAGTGTGATCATTCTCACCTGCTTCTTGTTACCTGTCTTGTATTTAATTCCTGTCTGTGTGTCACTCCCTGTCGAATCATTGTCTGTTGTTGTGCGTGTGTGCGTGTGTGTTGTGTGTTAGTGTCACGATGTCTTTTTGGTTCCTGTTGCTGTCGTCATGTCCTGCTGTCTTCTTGTTTCACGTCCCGGTCAGTCACTCAAGTTATTGTTTTGTTAAGTCGTGTCAGTTTGCCTTTTGAGTTCTCCAATAAACCCTGGTCCAAGCTGCATTTGGTCGCCCTGCTCCATGTCCACTCCGAACCTTGACACTAATGGCTGAGGTTTGTTGTTTAATGAGGGTCCAGGGCACATGTGGAGGGTTTCATCTTTTTGATGATGTCCTCTACCTCCGACTGCAAGATAGGGGAGAAGTAGCGGAGAAGCTGGACTGTCCCGGGTGGAAGGTAGGGGGGTGGAGGTGAAGTGGAGGGGCCAGAAGAGGAGAGGAAGTGGGAGTGGATGTTGTCAACCTTAGCGGTAAAGAAGGTCATAAAGTTATTGCACACTACCTCTGAGTATTCTGTTAGAGTGGTGGGTTGGTGTTTGAGAAAGTGGTTGATGGTTGAAAAGAGCTGTTTTGAATTTCCAGGGGTATTGTTTATGATATTGGAGTAGAACTGGGCACGTGCAGTCCCAAGGGCTTTTGAGTAGGCCTTCTGATGTTCTTTGTAGGCCTGTTTGTGCACGGTCAGTCCTGAGGCTTTGAGACGACGCTCCAGGATGCGTCCAGTTGACTTCATCAGACGCAGCTCACTGGTGTACCAGGGGGCTGAGCGTGAAAAAGTGACTGTTTTGTTTTCTATGGGGGCGTGGATACCTAGAAGTTTGGCCAAAGAGCTATTGTAATGATCCACTGCCTTGCTGACTGATGGAAAGGTTGCAGAGGAGGAGGAGAAAAGCTGGAGGTCCTGTGCTATAGTGTCTTGGTTGATGTTTTTGAAATTTCTGAATGAGATTTACCGCTTGGGTTTGGAGTGGGGGCGGTGGAAAGGCAGATCCATTTGAATAAGTTTGTGGTCAGACACACCGACCTCGTGAACTTGTTGGTTGCTTATGGCCGATGAGGAGATAACAAGGTCAAGTGTATGCCCTTTGTCATGAGTGGGGACATTTACATGTTGAGTGAGGTGTGAGCAGTCCAATAGTTGCAACAGGTCAGAGGCAGGAGGGCGGGAGGGGGTGTCGACATGGATGTTAACATCACCTAGTATGGTTAGATTGGAGGAAGTGGAGGTACAGAGGGTAGTGAGTAGATCGTGTAGTTCTGGAATGAAAGCGGAGTTTGGTTTAGGAGGGCGGTAAATGAGTAAAACTGTCGTAGGATATGGAGGTTTACATTTGAATGCAAGGGATTCGAATGAGGAGTGGTCAGGTAGAGGGAGGGGGGACAGCTCTAGATCAAGACGGTGGAGTACAGCCAGGCCACCGCCCCGGCCAGTGCTGCGAGGTTTATTTATGTATTTATAACCAGAGGGACAGGCTTCATTGAGGGATTGATAGACATCTGGTGGTTGCCAGGTCTCAGTCAGGCACATTATGTCGAAGCCTTTGTCCAGGATGAGGTCGTGAATAAATGATGATTTACGGGTGAGTGCTTGGATGTTGAGGAGATCCATTTTGATTGTGCCTGTGGGGCTGTGTTTAGGTAGGGGGCGAAGTAGAGATAAATCCACTCCACGTTTTCTGTGCCACATGAAGTGCAGTCCACTCTGTGTTGGAGTGAAACCCAATTCGTGTTGTCCTGGCCACCCGGGGTCCGCTCCCTGTTGGAGTCCGTTCCGTATTGGAGAAATCTCCACTCCGTGTTTTCCCGTCTGTCTTGTGTCGTAGTCCGCTCCGTGTAGGCATGAACACACCATGTTTTCCAGGCCACCTGGAGTACTGCAGCCCCGCATGGTTGCTACTATAAGATCCAAGTGCGCCAGGTCTCTGATGACGTGTTGGACATGCGACGGGGTGTCGGGCGGAGGAGGAGCAGATGGATGCTACAGTGGACGGGTTGGGAGAAAACAAAGTTACGACGGGTGCTTCTGTGGATGTAATGTGGTCTGCGGAGAAGTCCGAGTTGTTTGATGACTGAGACACACCCTGGAATGGTGTGATTACTCCGCTCCAGCAAGCACGGGATGGAGTAAGTTAACATAGTGCCGGTTGGAGAACACTGAACTTGAGTGTTAGCCGTTGGCTAGGCTAGCCAGGATGCCTTGGCGGGGGTGGGGGGGTGCGCCGTAGTAGGCAGCCGGCTGATTGTGGAGGTTTGTTGCGGTCCAGGCGACTGTGGCCCGACCGCGCCAGCCTCACCAACACCGTCCTCTCGTTCCTCGCCAGCTCCGCCCGACAGGGCCTCTCCGCTCAACTTACGGCCCGTTGCGGTCCTGGTAACTGCGGCCCGACCGCTTTAGCCTGCACACTAAAACTAGATGCTAAAAACTAAAGTTTAATAATGACTAAAAAAATAAAAAACACTCAAATTAAACTAATTCTGGTGGAGAAGCAGCGAACAATCAGTGCCAGCGTTCTCTCCCCAGATTTGCGTCGTCAATCAATCACCGCATTTTGTCTTGTAACGCGGCTGAAGCAGGACCAAGTTGTGATCTCCCTTCCCAGGTGCAGGCAGAGGGGTGGCACTGTGTGCATCCTCAGCATTCACATACAGCATGTCAATCGTCTGGTTTTCCCTGGTGTAACAATCCACATACTGGGTGAAGGCAGGTACATTCTTGTCCAAAGTCACGTGGTTAAAGTCCCCAGAGATCAGCAGCAGCGCCTCAGGGTGCTGCATCTGCAGGTCAGCAACCGTGGAGTAGGTGGCGCCACATGCTACGTTCATGTCGGCAAGCAGAGGAACGTAAACAAGAACGGCAATGGCTTGTCCGAACCGCCTGGGCAGATAGTAAGGATGCAGGCACACTGCTAAAAGTTCAATGTCACAGCAGCAGATGGAAGACTTGATGTACACATGCCCAGGATGGCACCATCTAACATTCACATACAGGGTGAGACCACCACCTTTACTCTTTCCACAGGCCTTGATGTCTCTATTGGCTCTGTTGCCCGGTAGCTCAATGCTAGCATCCGGTATGCTCTCTGTTAGCCACATCTCACAGAAGCACAGCAAACTGCACTCTTTGAAGGACTTCATAGTCTTCACCAGCGCAGCCAGCTCATCAGTCTTGTTCTGCAGCGAGATGACGTTCGCCATGATCACAGAGGGTACAGGAGGTTTAAAATGCCACTTCTCAGCGAGCCACTTGGCCCTTAGCTCTGCAGCCACGATAGGGCTTCCTCAGCTCCACAGGCAAGTGTGGAACACCTACCCGGACTGGGCTTTCAGGTTAAATAGGAAATCCCTTGAGTAAGCAATAGCCCCCATAACAGTTTTTAAAAGTTTTTAGAAAAGAGAGTGAGAACTGCTGGAAGGCTGCCACACACGATGCCCGCCGCCCCAAAACTGCTATTATATATATAGATAGATAGATAGATAGATAGATAGATAGATAGATAGATAGATATCTCTCTCTCTCTCTCTATATATATATATATATACTATATATATATACTGTATATAGATAGATATCTATCTATCTATCTATATATATATCTATATATATATATATATATATATATATATATATATATATATATATATATATACAGTATATATATATATAGATAGATATATATATAGATAGATATAGATAGATATATAGATATCTATCTATATCTATATAGATATCTATCTATATACGTAAATAACATGCTAACAAGTTTAATTCCTAAATTCCTAAAACCAATGAAATCTTCATCCTCTGTGTCAATTGTAAACAACTCCGCTAACTCTGGAGGTAGAAGATGCAACGCTTCCTCTTCTACGTGGCTTATGTCAGACTCATCGTCAGTTGCAGTTCCAATTATTCCACAGGCCGAGAGGGCTCTCATGTGGTTTAGTGTGAAAATAACATGTGAAATGATGTTATCATGTGTTAATAGTTTCACACATAAGTTGCTTCTGAAGATAAATCACACCTCTGGCCAAACTGAAAAAAACTGCAACATATAGTCCAGAAAATACGTTAGTTCTGTTAGTCTATCCAAGACTTGCACCTGTCCAAGACCAGGAAACCTGCAAGTAACATCTCTACAGACCCTTCTCACCCAGGTCACAGTCTGTTGGAACTACTCCCCTCCGGACGGCGTTACAGAGCGCTGTACGCCAAAACCAGCAGACACAGACACAGCTTCTTTCCCCAGCTTGTCGCTCTGATGAACTCACACCACTCATAGAGTCTCAAAGACATCACTGGGCAATAATATGCCTCAGATCAGGTTGCAGTCATTGTAAGGGAATGGGGAGCAGAAAGGGCCCTTCGCGCAAAGTGATCAGTTTCTGCTCCAATACAGGTACTAACAATAAGCATTAAATAATGGCCAAACTATACTTAGGGTTTCAAAATCAAATTCAGGGATGTGCATGAACTATGGGAGCAAAACTAAACCCTAACTTTGAGGTGCAGAAATAGCAAGAGGCTTCACAAAAAAATCAAGTATTACATACACATGATGTTTAGATGGGGTAAGTAACTATAACGGTATCTAAGTTAGATGAGAACATTCATTTAGTTCAGGGGTTTTCAACTGGTTTAGTCCAAGGGACCACCATTAGCACCAAGAAGCAACCCGGGGATCACTGCTTTGGCGGAATATTATTTTATTTTGCACCAATGAAGGATAGACCTATACAGGCTATTTATTTGCGCTCTGTATGTCTATTTTGGGAAGCTCGGCTCCATTTGATATAATTTGAGTGGATATGTGAGTTACAAAATTAGCTGGAAAATACGTCAACTTGGCGGCTTGGTGACGCACTGGTTCGCAGGAACGCCTCACAGGGTGCAGGTTCGATTCCATCCCCGGCCCGCCCTGTGTGGAGTTTGCATGTTCTCACCCTGCCTGCATGGGTTTTCTCCGGGCACTCCGGTTTCCTTTCACATCCCAAGAACATGCATGGTAAGCTGATTGAGCACTCCAAATAGCCCGTAGGTGTGAGTGCGAGTGCGGATGGTTGTTCGTCTCTGTGTACCCTGCGATTGGCTGGCAACCGGTTCAGGGTGTCCCCTGCCTACTGCCCGATGACGACTGGGATAGGCTCCAGCACGCCCGCGAACCCTGTGGGGACAAGTGGTACAGAAAATTAATGGATGGATAAATCAACTCTAAATAATAAAATCATTTTATTTAAAAAAATGTTACAATTATTTTCCATTTCGAATTTCGCGGACCACCTGCCATACCGCCACAGACCACTAGACCACCGGTTGACAATACTTGATTTCTAGATCCATAAGTACACTATTTCAATAAACTAAGAAACAGTCACATTTTTATTACTTGTCATCTGTTAAGTGAAGTGCATACACGTGTAAATTCAAAGATAGAAGTTTTTTCATACTGACTCTCGTTAACCTTGAAAGCGTGTTGTTTAGAAAGTATTGTTTGTTTAGAAAGGCATGTTTTAGGCAGCCAAAGGGGTCCTTTGTTACATTAATTTAGGTCAGGCATGTTTTGGGGCAGCCAAAAGGGTCCGTTTGCCGTCTGTCTCCACACACATCGAAGTCTGTTGACATTTTATTAAAAGACAAGCAATAACAAATGACAATATCAGGCAGATTGAGTAAGCCATTTTCATGCTATGTGAATTGGATGGAAGAGAGCAGAGGCGTAGCCAAGCCGGGGCGAGCCGGGGCGGCGCCCCGGTTAGGACTCCCTGCGCCCTGGTTGAAAAAAAATCGAGCTTTTTCGATTCTTCATTTTCATGCCGTTTGAATGAGCTTCTTCTGGACCAAAAAGTTGAGAAGGTGTCCAGGAGATTTACATTCGTCTCTCACCGTTTATGAGCCGTACGGTCCAACGAGATCCGTCTTTAGGTTCACAAAGTCAAAAAAATTGGCGTATTTTGACAGGCTCTGCAGTTTCATGTCATCAAAATTTTGGGACATTTCTCGGAATTTTGTACAGTCCACCAAACCAAGGAAAGCCAGCTCACCGAAATGGTCAAATCTGGCCTTCATTTGACAGCTGATGTTGTCCATAATGTTACAGAACAATCGTTTTCGTTCATTTGTGACTGATTGTTCGCTTCTATTCTCTATCAGGCCAAGTGCGTTGCATTTCCTCTTAAATCGGTCATAGAAACTGTCGAACTCCAGTTTCATGCGCTCGAGAGCTTCATCGATGTCGCGAATGCGTGTAAGACAGTATTCATCCATCCATCCATCCATCTTCTTCCGCTTATCCGGGGTCGGGTCGCGGGGGCAGCAGCTTCAGGAAGGACTCCCAGACTTCCCTCTCCCCAGTCACTTCATCTAGCTCATCCCGGGGGATCCCAAGGCGTTCCCAGGCCAGCTGAGAGACATAGTCTCTCCAGCGCGTCCTGGGTCGTCCCCGGGGTGTCCTACCGGTGGGACATGCCCGGAACACCTCCCCAGAGAGGCGTCCAGGAGGCATCCTGATGAGATGCCCGAGCCACCTCATCTGGCTCCTCTCAACGTGGAGGAGTAGCGACTCTACTCCGAGTCTCTCCCGGATGACCGAACTTCTCACCCTATCTCTAAGGGAGAGCCCGGACATCCTGCGGAGAAAACTCATTTCGGCTGCTTGTATCCGGGATCTCGTTCTTTCGGTCACGACCCATAGCTCGTGACCATAGGTGAGGGTAGGAGCGTAAATCGGCCGGTAAATTGAGAGCTTTGCCTTTTGGCTCAGCTCTCTCTTCACCACGACGGACCGGTACAGAGTCCGCATTACTGCCGACGCTGCACCGATCCGCCTGTTGATCTCGCGCTCCATCCTCCCCTCACTCGTGAACAAGACCCCAAGATACTTAAACTCCTCCACTTGGGGCAGGATCTCATCCCCGATCCGGAGAGGGCATTCCACCCTTTTCCGATCGAGGACCATGGACTCGGATTTGGAGGTGTTGACCCTCATCCCGACCGCTTCACACTCGGCTGCGAACCGCTCCAGTGAGAGCTGGAGATCACGGCCTGAAGAAGCCAACAGCACCACGTCGTCTGCAAAAAGCAGAGACGCGATGCTGAGGTCCCCAAACCGGACACCCTCAACGCCTCGGCTGCGCCTAGAAATTCTGTCCATAAAAATTATGAACAGAATCGGTGACAAAGGGCAGCCTTGGCGGAGTCTAACCCTCACTGGGAAGGAATCTGACTTACTGCCGGAAATGCGGACCAAACTCTGGCATCGGTGATACAGGGACCGAACCGCCCTTATCAGTTGGCTCGGTACCTCGTACTCCCGAAGCACCCCCCACAGAACCTCCCGAGGGACACGGTCGAACGCCTTCTCCAAGTCCACAAAACACATGTGGACTGGTTGGGCGAACTCCCATGCGCCCTCGAGGATCCTGCTGAGGGTGAAGAGCTGGTCCACTGTTCCACGGCCAGGACGAAAGCCACACTGTTCCTCCTGAATCCGAGATTCGACCTCCCGACGGACCCTCCTCTCCAGCACCCCTGAATAGACCTTACCAGGGAGGCTGAGGAGTGTAATTCTCCTGTAATTGGAACACACCCTCCGGTCCCCCTTCTTAAAGAGGGGAACCACCACCCTAGTCTGCCAATCCAGAGGCACTGTCCCCGATGTCCACGCGATGTTGTAGAGACGTATCAGCCATGACAGCCCCACAACATCCAGAGCCCTTAAGAAATCCGGGCGGATCTCATCCACCCCCGGGGTCTTGCCACCGAGGAGTTTTTTAACTACCTCAGTGACTTCGACCCCAGAGATTGGAGAGTCCGCCTCAGAGTCCCCAGGCCCTGCTTCCACAATGGAAGGCGTGTACGTGGAATTGAGGGGGTCTTCGAAGTATTCTCCCCACCGACACACGACGTCCCGAGTCGAGGTCAGCAGCACGCCATCTCCACTGTAAACAGTGGTGACGTTGCACTGCTTCCCCCTCCTGAGACGCCGGATGGTGGACCAGAATTTCCTCGAAGCCGTCCGGAAGTCATTCTCCATGGCCTCGCCAAACCGGGTTTTTGCCTGAGCAACCGCCGAAGCCGCGTTCCGCTTGGCCATCCGGTACCTGTCAGCTGCCTCCGGAGTCCCGCAGGCCAAAACGGCCCGATAGGACTCCTTCTTCAGCTTGACGGCATCCCTTACCGCCGGTGTCCACCAGCGGGTTCGGGGATTGCCGCCACGACAGGCACCAATGACCTTACGGCCACAGCTCCGGTCGGCCGCCTCAACAATGGAGGCGCGGAACAAGGTCCACTCTGACTCAATGTCCCCCGCCTCCCCCGGGACGTGGGAAAAGCTCTGCCGGAGGTGGGAGTTGAAGCTCTTCCTGATAGGGGAGTCCGCCAGACGTTCCCAGCAGACCCTCACAGAGCGTTTGTGTCTGCCAGGTCGGACCGGCATCTTCCCCCACCATCGGAGCCAACCCACCACCAGGTGGTGATCAGTTGACAGCTCCGCCCCTCTCTTCGCCAGAGTGTCCAAAACATGCGGCCACAAATCCGATGACACGACTACAGAGTCGATCATCAAACTGCGGCCTAGGCTGTCCTGGTGCCAAGTGCACACATGGACACCCTTATGTTTGAACATGGTGTTCATTATAGAAAATCCGTGTCGAGCACAGAAGTCCAATAATAGAACACCGCTCGGGGGGGGGGGCCGTTCCTCCCAATCACGCCCTTCCAGGTCTCACTGTCATTGCCCACGTGAGCATTGAAGTCACCCAGTAGAACGATGGAGTCCCTAGAACAGGGGTGGCCAACCAGTCAGAGACTAAGAGCCACATTTTTACTGTGTCATCGCAAAGAGCCACATCATACACATGAGCACACATGAACACCCCCCCCACACACACACGCACACAAACACGCACGCGCGCGCACACGCACGCACGCACACACACATACACACACGCACACACACCCCTCTGCTCAGCCAAATTTATTGTGTGACATTATTATGTCACGCACCAACATGATAATGACAAATTGACTCCTACAATACTAAAACCACAGACCAAAGACCACATTTTCAACAATGAGCATTGTGCGCATTGTCTCACACAGACAAACTCTCAGTTCAACAAATTCCACAAACAAAAACATAATAAGTTTTTTCACTTACTATGTGTGGCGGGACAGACCATTCGTTTGAGTTCGTCGTTTTCAGGAGACAAGATTTCAATAACGTCACTGAGGCATATTTTAACGAACTCCACTTCATTGTATGGCTTTTTAGCCCGTGCAATGTTCCAAGCCAGTTGAAACAATGCAAGTGTGACAGTCTCTGAGTGCTTCGTAATTTTTTTGAAAAACTGTACCTATTTTTCTGCCTGACTTTTCAAAGTCTCCAAACTTGTGCTTGCGAAATTCAGTCCCTTTTGCAAAGTCCTTATCGATATTGGCATGAAGTGAGCTGAAGTGGCGCTGACCATTTGAAGCTTTTAAATGCGCCAATGACGTCCGACATATCAGGCAGAATGGCTTGCCATAGCGTTCAACAAAAAACAACTTTAACTCTGTTAAAAACGTCCTGTGTTCATCGTCATATATTCGTTTAGCTGTGCATTTTTTCCTTGCCATTTTGGCAAACGTCTTGTCAGCCTTTCTGGACCTAATGGGCCCCCGTAGTCACAGTCGCCATTCATAAAAAAAGCGGGCAAAACCAATTCACCTCACGCGCATGCGCGTTTGACCAAAATACCATATTGAACTCAAGCGAAGCAAATACGCACAAATAATAAACACAAATGTTGATATGAACGTAAAAGAGCCGCATGAAACTAGCCACCGCTGCCCTAGAAGGAGCGCTCTCCAGCACTTCCTCCAGGGACTCCAAGAAGGGTGGGTACTCTGAGCTGCCGCTTGATGCATAGACACAAACAACAGTCAGGACCCGTCCCCCCACCCGAAGGCGGAGGGAGGCTACCCTCTCGTTCACCGGGGTGAACCCCAATGTGCAGGCGCCCAGCCGGGGGCAATAAGTATACCCACACCTGCTCGACGCCTCTCACCGTGAGCAACTCCAGAGTGGAAGAGAGTCCAGCCCCTCTCGAGAGGGCTTGTACCGGAACCCAAACTGTGCATGGAGGCAAGTCCGACTATATCTAGTCGGAACCTTTCTGCCTCACACACCAGCTCGGGCTCCTTTCCAGCCAGAGAGGTGACACTGTCCTTGCACCCTCATGTTAGCTCAGTTGTTAAGACCTCCTACTTCCACCTCCAACGCATCGCCAAAATCCGGCACTGCCTCTCTCTCCCTGCCGCTGAATCCCTCATCCACGCCTTCATCTCATCCCGGCTTGACTACTGCAACTCCCTTCTCACTGGAATCACTGCTCTCTCACTCCATAGACTTCAACTAGTCCAAAACTCTGCTGCCCGCCTCCTTACCCACACCCGGTCCCGTGAACACATCACTCCTGTTCTCCACTCTCTTCACTGGCTCCCCATTAAGGAGCGTATCATCTTCAAGATACTCCTCCTCACCTTCAAAGCCCTTCACCACTTGGTTCCCAGTTACCTATCCGACCTCCTTGTCCCCTACTGCCCCAACCGTCCCCTCCGATCCTCCAATACTTCACGTCTGACAGTCCCAAAATCTAAACTCAAATCCTTCGGTGACAGAGCCTTCTCCTGCACATCACCCCGACTCTGGAACTCTCCCTCAGTCTGTCTGTGACTCATATTTAAGTCCCGTCTAAAAACTTACCTCTTCTCTCAAGCCTATGACCTCCCCTACCCATAACTGGTTTGCTCTTCTTAATTTTATCCCATTGTCTCTTCCCCGTGCCCCTCCCCCTCCCCTCCTGTATGTCTTTGCCTTGTTCCCTGCAAGCGTCTTTGGGTTTTTGAAAAGCGCTATACAAATTTAATGAATTATTATTATTATGATTATTATTATGGCGCTTGAGATAAGCGATAGCTTTGACTGCTCTGTTCCAGTCAGAGAACTTTGACAGACGGTCTAGTAGAGTTCTCTCTTCCTTTGATTTGGTGTTAAGCACTTGGACCTTTCGTAACTCTGGGTCGTTGTCAATGACCTCTACCACCTTGCTTTCTTCGATGGGCAATTCTTTCTCCCACAGAAAGGCTGGTCCAGTGAACCAGTTAGAGGCAATGAGCTGGTCTGCCCCAAGACCCCTCGACACATGATGTGCCGGATTATCCTCTGCCTTCACGACACCACTGATCAGGTTCTGTGGTAGACTTGATTCTTTGAATTCTGTTCGCCACGAACACGTGGAACCGTCTGGCGTCATTGTTTATGTATCCCAGGATGACCTTTGAGTCTGTCCAGAAATGTTCTTGGAGATCCTTGATGTCAAGTTCGTTCCTGAGCATGATGCTCATTCTTGCCGCGACCACTGCTGCCGATAACTCTAGCCGTGGTATTGTGGTTACTTTGGTAGGTGCAACACGTGCTTTGCCAATCACTAGCGAGCAGTGGACCTTACCCACGCTGTTGACTACTCTGAGATAACTACACTCTCCATATCCTATGACACGAGCATCAGAGAAGTGATGCAACTCATACTTGGTTACTTGTGAGAAGTGCGCTGGGATGAAGCATCTTCTGATCTTTACTTGGGACAGATTTTGTAGATCTTGCACCCACACTTCCCATTGTGTTCTGAGCTCTTCTGGGAGTGGCTCATCTCCACTGATGTTCTCTCTACACATTTGTTGCAAGATCTGTTTCCCTAACAAGATGAAAGGGTCACGAACCCTAAGGAGTTGTAGATTGATGCCACAGTGGATAAACTCCTCTTCTAGTCAGTGGGTGCTTTTTAACCTTAACTCTGAACTGAAAGTCGTTAGAGGAGACACACCACTGAACTCCTAACGCTCTCTCTATGAGCGGTTCTCCTATAGGCATGTCTTGTTCTTTGACACTTTTTGCACACTCTTCATCTGGTATAGATTCCAGTACCTTCTTACTATTGCAGACAAACTTGTGCAATCTTAGCTTGCCTGTACTGCATAACTGTCTAGCCTCCTTGACGAGCTGAACTGCCTCACTATCAGATGTGACACTCACTAACCTGTCATCTACATAAACATTTCGCTGGATGAATTTAACTGCATCATGGCTAAATTCCTCTTGACCTTCAGTGGCTAGATGTTTCAGACCAAAATTGGCACACCCAGGGGAGGAAGCTGCGCCAAACAAGTGGAATCGCATACGAAAGACTGATGGTGGTGACTCTAGATCTCCGTTCTCCCACCATAAGAAACTCAGGTAATCTTGGTCCTCAGGTCTTACGTGAGATTGATGAAACATTCGTTCCACATCACACATGATAGCGACTGGGCCCTTGCGAAATCTCCAAAGGACTCCCACCAAGGTATTTGTGAGTTCTGGCCCGGTGAGAAGGTGGTCGTTCAAGGCTGTGTTCTGAAACCTTGCCGAGCAATCAAACACCACGTGTATTTTAGCAGGTTTTTTAAGGGTGATAGACACCGTGGTGGGGGAAATACCATGCTGGCTGGTTTTCCAGTTCTTCTGTTGGAACCTTCTCTGCATCACCACAAGTGATGATGTCTTGCATCAAGTTCACATAGTCTGACCAGTACTTCTGATCTCTCCTGAGCCTTTTCCCTAGACCCTTCAGACACTTCACAGCACATGCCTTATTGTTAAGAAGATTTGGTCGACCTTGTTTGAAAGGTAGGGGCATTTCAAAATGACCGTCTTGTTTGTGTTTGATTCCTTCTTGTAGCTTGGTAAGGAAGTGGAGATCCTCTTGGGATACAGGTGTCTCTTCTTTAACTCTTTCGCTGAAGTCAGACTCCAATACCTTCAGAACATCTACTGGAGTAATAACTTCTTTGATGAGAGTGTTGCAGACAAAGTGCACTTCACCTTTTAGCTTGACTGCTGGTTTGGGCTCAGGTGTCACTTGTTGTGCAGTAATGCGGTGACTCACTCCTATGACGTCATCTTCATACTCACCGGGACTACCATAGCTCACTATGCTCCAGCCTAAGTCAGTCTTCTGAGCGAATGGCTAGTTCTTTTCTCCACACACAACCTCTCGAGGCATACGTATACATTACATTTTACGAACGGATTAGACAGAACAGGTGGAGGCGTATGTTTATATGTCCATTCTAGTTTGCATGTGAAGGTTCGTGATAATCTTATCATAAATGATAACTCTATTGACTCCCTCTTTGTTGAGGTTACTATAGGTAAAAACAGAAAACTTATAGTAGGAGTGATATACCGCCCACCAGATTCCACTCTATCTACCTTTAGTACAAACCTGGATGAGCTGCTAATGCTCATTAATACAACAAATAATGACTGTATCCTTCTCGGAGATTACAACATTGATATCTCCAGAGAAGACACAGCTAAAAATGACTTCATTAGTACTCTTCTTTCATCAGCCTTTTTCCCTACCATTACATTACCCACACGACTAACCCACTCCTCCAGAACTATCATTGACAACATCATCACAAACATTCAAAATAACAAACTTGACTCCGGTGTGCTCTTCTCTGATATCTCTGACCACCTTCCTATAGTAATGTTTTTTAATCTTGCTCTCAAGTGTCCTACACTACAACGTATAGTGCAAACTAAAGTCATAAACGAGAGTACACTACAGCAATTACACACCGAGCTCCAGGCCAAAGACTGGGACAATGTTTATCTGTGCAATGATCCAAACACGGCATATGACAGCCTGGTCCTGGCAATCAGTGATGCAAGATTAAATGCCATCCCTGTCAAGACTGTAACATGCGGCAAGAGGGAAACTAAACCCTGGGTAACCCAAGGGCTCTCTAATTCCATTAAGCACAAAAATAAACTATACAAAAGATATTTAAGACAGACAACAATTGAAAATAAAAATAAATATACCGCCTACAAAAATAAACTTACACATTTATTAAGGATAAGTAAAGCCAACCATTATAGCAAACTCTTGCAAGATGCGCAGGGTGACTCAAAAAAATCTTGGCACATATTAAACAATGTCCTAAACAGACGCCATAAACAAACTACGCTCCCCGACTCCTTTACTAACAGCAACATTGACCTCGCTAATGAATTCAATGACTACTTTATATCCATAATGTTAGGATACGGATTCTAGTTATTGATCTGACTCCAAATTGCGATCAACACTTAACACATGAGTTGCTATGTCCCTAATCCACACACTGGCGCACCTAACAATTTTGCGAGTTCGTTCTGTCAAAGAGAAGACCAGTTGACCAATCAGACCAAATTTACCAATTGTTTATTCCTAACAAATCAAGCTAATACAGGCGCCTGGGTCCCAGGTCCCTCACACCAAAGCTCGTGTGTTCTTGTGACCATCAAGAGACAACACATTCATCCGGGTTGCCCAGTTACGTATATAGAAACACAATATGAATATTCAAACATGTAAAACATTGTGTGATGATTGGTCGATGGCCGTCTCCTCCCCACTGGGTGTTATCGCTGAGTGCAGCTGTCTGGCGGTTGGGTTTTTCCCGCGAAGCCCGACCACAAGGACGGGGTGTTATTCTCGTTTTCTCACCGACCTTGAGATGTCCTCGCCAGTTGCACGTACGCCCTGTTCCCGGCGGGCCAATGATACATCCTGTTGCGCAACACTTCGAAGAAAACAACTTCGTGCAGTTGCCTGCACATTTCCTTACCGCTCATCATGTGATTATATAAGTACAGCCACTACTGGAGATTATATTGATGTAATTATATATAAGTCTAACGCAGCCTCAATAAAATATGTTTGCAAACTGCCGAAAGCACATTTCCCTTTAATAGGTGAGAATTTATCAAGTAAGATCAGCCAACTACAGGGAGCTTCGTATCAACATTACCTGACGGGTATTTACCCAAACTCTTTCTTCCTGAAACCAACAGACAAAAATGAAATTCTCAACATCATAAAGTCCATGAAGACCTCCATCTCAGCTGGTGAGGATGAGATTAACAACAGAATTTTAAAATCTATAGCAAATGTAATTGCTGACCCACTTGCCCACTGTCTCAACCTCTCCCTATCCACAGGCATTGTTCCCGAAAGGACAAAAATTGCCAAAATCATCCCTATATACAAATCTGGTGACAAAAATGATAAGACCAATTACTGGCCCATAGCTATACTACCCACCCTCTCCAAAATATTGGAGAGAATCGTCTACAATATATTAATCAATTACCTCAACAAACTAAACATATTAACATCATCCCAATACGGTTTCAGGAAGAAACACACCACCTGTATGGCTATCCTGGATCTACTTGAAAAAGTTAACGACACCTTAGAACAAGGGGACTATGGTATTGGTGTATTTCGGGACCTATCAAAGGCCTTTGACACCATTGATTGGAACATACTCCTAGATAAATTGAATCATTATGGGATCCGTGGCTTAGCTCTTAACTGGTTCAAAAGTTATCTTACTCAGAGACAACAATATTAACAGCAGTAATAACACTAAGTCGCTACAGAAATGCATCAAGTGTGGGGTCCCACAAGGCTCTATTCTTGGCCCGTTGCTCTTCATCATCTATATAAACGACTTGGTTAATTCCTCTAAAACAGGGGTGTCAAACTCATTATTTTCGCGGGCCGCATTGTAGTCTTTCAGAGGGCCATTATGACTGTCAACCCAAATAAATGTATGAGCACCTCATATTATATACAGTAAAAGCTACAAAACAGACTGACAAATAACTCATTTTCAAATCAGACGAGTAAAAACTGGTCAAATATTTTAAAAAAAAGATATTAAAAGTGAAGACAATTTGCAATTCTAGGAATGACACAAATTTGATGCACAATTTGTCTTCGCGGGCCACATAAAATGATGTGGCGGGCCGTATCTGGCCCCCGGGCCTTGAGTTTGACACCTGTGCTCTAAAACTCTCCATAAAATAATTTTTGCAGATGACACCAACCTGTTTATATCACACAATAATATGTCTGAACTTCACGACCTTCTCAACAAGGAACTACAGAGGGTGAACTCTTGGCTTAAAGTAAATAAACTTTCCCTCAACATTGGGAAAACCAATTATATGCTATTCCGCTCTAAAAAAAAACAATTAAAAATGGAAAATCCTATTACTAAAATAAAAATAGATGGTGAAGAGATTAAAAGGGTCCACTCTACCAAATTCCTCGGGGTCCACATAGATGACTGTTTAAATTTCAAAAGTCACATAGACCAGTGATCCCCAACCTTTTTTGCGCCACGGACCGGTTACGTGTCAGAAATATTTTCGCGGACCGGCCTTTATATAAATAAATAATAGATTTATATAACTAAATAATACATTTATATAAATAAATAATACATTTATAATAAATATATCAATACGATGAAATAAAATGATACGACTGGCATAAAAACAAGTATAAACGACATTAAAATAAAACTCACCATTACATTGAATTATTGGGAGCACTGAGCTTGTTTCTCAGAAACGAGCCGGTCCCATCTAGGCGTAATCGGAGAAAATGACACCCGAAGTGGTTAAGGTTTGTCTTTTAATGCAGGATGCTTGGTCTCCATGTGCCGAAGCAGTTTTGAGGGCTTCATTGCCTCGTTAGCTAGCCTGTCGCCACATATTATGCAGAGTGGGCTTGGCGCGTCATAGTCTTTTAAATGCAGCTTTCCTTTTCTTAGAAGTCGTAGCCTCTTCTTCTTCCGTCTCCTCATTGGGCTTTTTTCCCTTTCCGAAGAAGCTTTCCAAACATCTCTGTTTCTTGCTCATTTTTGCTTGCTTCGCGGGCTCAACTGAGGTGACATGTCACGTGACCGAGACGAGCGTCTTGACCTGAACCGACGGATGTAATTGGGAGAGAATCGCCAATTTTTTTATATTTTTCAAAATAAATACTTACTCATTTTTGCTAGCTTTGCGGGCTCGACTGGGGAAACATGTCACGTGACCGGGACGAGCGTCTTCACCTGAATTAATTGATGGTCGATTAAAACAAATTTTTTTTTTTTCTGTGTGGCTTGGCGGCCCGGTACAAAGTGACCCACGGACCGGTACCGGTCCGCGGCCCGGTGGTTGGGGACCACTGACATAGACTACCTAGCTCATATACTGTCAAAATATGTTGGTCTTTTTTTCAAGCTGTGGCACCTGCTGCCATGCTCATCCCTTCTCACTTTATATAAAACTTTATTTGAACCACATCCCCCCCCCCCGTTTCAGCCTATAGTCTGCATGTAGACGCTCCAATTTCCGCAGCTTTCGACGCCCTCAAATGACGACAAGCATTCGTGCCGATTGTATCCGGTTATAACCAACCTTTGACCTGTCGAACCCGGAAGCGCTGCCATTTTCCCAGTTTATGAGTCACTCGTGCTAGGTGAGCGAAGCCGGACGATCGCGATTCACGATGGAAGATGCAAAAAGGTGAGCTCCGGGAAATTATGATAGACTCGAGATAGCGGGGTGAAACTTTTAGGGAACAATTATCATATAATGGTTATTGACATATGTGATTGCAGTGATGATTCGCCCTAACGTATTTCCTCTATGTATTGTTTTATGCGAAACATCTATACATAGACTTTCCGCGTCTATGGGTACACAGTCGGCGATGGATGTCCTCGATGCAATCGAAGATGACGACGCAGTTGTGGATAAAATCTTCATTGCTCCACCCGTGGTCAGTGTGGAGTCTGACGAAGACACGGGCGAGGAAGACGGCGGAGGAACGCTCGATAATCTCTCGGGACGGCAGCTTAGCGCTGCCGCCGTGGTGGTCCTCGCCGACGGACGTGTGATCGGAGATGATGATGGCGACACTGAGGAAGAAGAGGAGCCCCAACAGGCCTCCACCTCAAAGAAACGCTCGCAGAAAGATGCGTTGGACTACAAATGGACCAACAGTAAAACGCGCCTGACAAAATTCCCGGACGCCAGGCCTCTCGCCGTCCCCACGATTGTCGTTGGAAAGAGCGCAGTTCAGAAGCTGGACTTCTTCCTTTCTGATGTATATCCTCACCTTGTTCGAGAGACCATCAAGTATGCGGCGGTGACTGACTCCAACTTCCAGCTCACCATCGGAGAATTGAAGCGCGTGGTGGGGATCTTGCTGCTCTCGGGTTACCACCAGCTCCCCAGTCGCCGACACTACTGGAACACAGATGAAGATCTCCATTGCGCCCTCGTCGCTGGGGCCATGTCACGCAACAGGTTCGAGGAGATCATCCGCTACATTCACTGCGCCGACAACGCGCACCTGAACCGCAGCGACCGGATGACAAAGCTGCGTCCCATGATGGACATCCTCAACGCTCGGTTCGGGGAGGCGTATCCAATGGACTGCAATCTTGATCTGGACGAGGCAATGATTGAATACTTTGGAAGACACGGATGCAAGCAAGCAATCTGAAACAAGCCGGTGCGGTTCGGCTTCAAGGCCTGGTGCCTGAACAGTGGGACCAACGGCTTCCTGCTCCACTTCGACATCTACCAGGGGGCGAGTGTAGATGCCTCTGAAGTGGAACGCAAGTTCGGCAAGGGCGGTGGCACGCTCCTTCGACTTCTGGACAACCTCCCCGATGCTCTGCGTGCACTTCCGCTACGCATCTACATAGACAACTACTTCACCGGCCTCCCGCTAGTTGCAGAGCTGCACAGGCGGGGCTACGCTTGCACGGGGACGATCCGAGAAAACCGCATCCCGCGCTCTTGCCCGATCACAGATCAGAAGGCTATGAAGAGGAAGCTGCGTGGTGCCGTGTCTGTCGTGTACGACACGGCAAACAAGATTGCGCTCACTCGGTGGAAGGATAACGCCGTGGTCACCATCGCCTCCACCCTCGCCGCTGAGCATCCTCTGCAGAAGGTGTCACGCTGGTCAAGGAAGGAGAAGAAGAAGGTGGCAGTGGACCAGCCATTTGTTGTCCAGCTGTACAACCGCAGCACGGGCGGCACGGACCGCGCCGACCAGAGCATCGGGCTCTACCGCATCAACATGCGCCGGAAGAAGTGGTGGTGGCTGATATTCACCTGGATGCTGGACGCGGCCGTCTTCAATGCATGGGTGCTGCACCGGCTGGATGAGCACGGCGGGATGTCTCTGCTGGAGTTCCGACGCGAGGTGGCCCGAACTCTGGTTGCAGCACCAGGCGCCACTCGAGCTCGGAGATCGGGCAGACCGCGCGTGTGCGCAGTTGCCGATGACTCCCGCTTCGACACCATGGAGCACTGGCCGGAAGTGGCGGAGCAAGGCCGAAAGTGCACACTGCCGACTTGCAAGTCGCGTCCGTCCAGTGCGTGCTCCAAGTGCCGCGTGGCACTGTGCACTGTGAAGTGTTTCCGTGCTTACCACCAGCCGGAATAAAATGTGTGAGAAGCACTGGTCGCGTGATCCGTTTTCTGACCGGAAGTGGCGGCGCAAGGCTGAACATCATCACTGCTGAGTTACAGTTTATATCTGCGTTTATGGTACCGCAAGTTTGAAAGTTTGTTGTTGAAAGTTTGTTGCAAATAAATACGGCTATGAAAGCCACTTGTGTTCATAGAAACTTCGGCATTTTCTTACGGCTGGTCCCCATACCCTGGGGATGACGGCCGCCGTTGCACATGCATGCCCATTGAAAATTGTGGAAATGGTCCCTTTCATGTTGCAGACAGCTGTTACGTGTAAAACACAACTATCTCTGAACATTCAAATAAATTACATCACGTTACACTTGCAAATCGTCAGAATGCTCCGATTTTTGTGCACATATCAGCACATAGTCTATATATAGATGCCGCATATTTCGTATACGCGACGTCATAACCACAAACGCGCGGCATATTCGTACTTAGGGACACCTAAGGACCCAAAAAATATGCACCTTTTCAGAAATAACAATTTGGGCAGAACCGGGTCAAGCTCAACAGGGTCTTCTTTCCCCGCTGATTCTGCCAAGCCCGTTCCCTTGGCTGTGGTTTCGCTAGATGGTTGGTAGGGACAGTGGGAATCTCGTTCATCCATTCATGCGCATCACTAATTAGATGACGAGGCATTTGGCTACACCGACTCGGCTTTTCGAGTTTTAGACTTGCTCGTCAAGAATGCCATCTAACGTGATGCATGTGCATGAAGTTGCGGACGATCAACCATTTCGCGTTTACGAGTGTGTGTGTTTCCCGCAGTTATGATCATAACAAGACCCCATCTGTCCCTCTGTTACCAACCACCGACCTAGCCATCCCCGCTCCCGGAGGTAGCGCGCCCAGTCACTCGCTGGGGCGGACCCACGTTACACGGTTCCGGACCCATCTCCAATTCGCAACCTAAGTAAGCCATCCAGACCGGAAAACCTCACTCCAAGCGCGGCCAACCTCCTCTGGCAGTCGCTTCCCAGCTGGCCCCGTCTACCCTCCAGGCTGCAATTACTGCAGCGGCCAGGTATACCAGGGACCGCAAAAGAATTACGCTCCAGAGGGATCCCCAGTTCTCTCGAGGACAGAGAAGATCGTTGCGGCCGTTTCTCAATCAACCACACGTCACTCCCGCCACTGGCCTTCAGAACCGGACTGTCCCCAGTAGGCTTTAAGCTCCTTCTCCTGTTACTGTCCGCTGTAGGGACACCCCTACGCCTAAGCGGGTGACCTCACCGTAGGTCCAGACGGTTTCTCCTTCGGCGCCAAATAGGGAAGTTGCTCACCTGGCCGGGCACCGCCACGTGCAGTAACCACAACCTCTTCCCATCGCCACCGTCCAGTCCTTACAGGCCATGAGATCGCACATCTCCAATCCAGCCCAGAACGCCCATGAGCTATCCCTCGACAGGACCCCAGGCGGAGCGTACACCAGCTCAACATGCGAGTGCAGCCAGCCAGCGACCTTAACGCAGCCTCACAGCCGGAGGCTCCGCAGGTCCCACAACCGAGCACATCGTTACGGAGCCGGCTCCCATCCCACACCCAGACCCAAAGCGCTCCCAGCCAAACCTTCGACACACGGCCAGTCCGGGAAGACTGACACGCCCACAGCAACAGCCGGGACGGCTCCCCAGTGCCAGTCGATGGCACACCGCCCGGTTCCTTCGCTCAAGGGCCCGTTTACCCACTGGGCAGGCTCCTGCACTGCCTCGATAGCTTAAGGATCATACCACCCAGTCGAAAGACTGACAGAGTTTCCAGGTGCACCTGACCTGTAGTTGGGAGTCAAGACGGATAGTAAGGAGGCCCAGCACGCCACCGCGTGCGCGCGAGTTGATGGCCGCCCAGACGCGGACTAGCCTGTGCGCACCACCGCGTCGCACTATCCGCCCCTTCCCTTCCACACGCACCCCCTGGTTACAGACCCATACCCGATTCTGTCCAGTGATCCACCCTCAGGAGTAAGACTACGTCCCTCCGCAAGGCAAGTCGTCTGGGTCAGCCCATAGGCACGAGCCGGCGCGGCGAGTCGACAGTCGCCCCAGAAGATGCGGTGTTAGCGTTCGAACGTATGGATGAGAGAATCCACACTAAATTATGAGTTGGGCACAGGTGCTACCACAACCCATCCTGTCGAGCAGTCCACACTCAGACGACGAATCGCCCGATTCCATGTCAAACCTCGCCAATTTCCCAATACATGCAGGATATGGTCATAAGAAACCGAGTCACACAAACCCTCTTGGAGCCGATAAACGCAGCCGTCGGTGCGCAGCCCACCCCGCCACCACAGGTCCGCAACTGCCATGGCACCCAGCCCCAGGGGCTAGCTAGCAACTACAACGGCCGGGTCTCGGACCCCTCGAGAGTTCGGGGAGTGACTCCACGTATCATCCATGCTGCAAACAGCCTCGCAGTTGCTTCTCCGCCGGGCCCAGCCCAGGGAGCCTGTCCCTGATCCTGCCTGGGCCCGCCACCGAGCATTCTCGCTAGCCAAGATCGACACCACGCAGCCCCGCGGCTCGACATGATATCCGAAGCAGGAGACTCGGTCAGTTCAGGCCTCTGACCTACTTCCCTGACAAGCGCAGCAGCGGCCCCCATATTTTCACCCGCTGCCTGCCGTACCGTCGCACAGGGACCTCCCATTCCCCCTCACTCGTTTGCCTTACATGCTCTTACCCTCATTCGAGCATTTCTACGGTGCCCCTCAGACCCCATTGCGGTCCACTCCGTATATTCCGGCCGGGGGGGGGGGGCACTGTCTACCGCGCCTAACGAGCTGTGGCCCATGTACGACGCCCGTCGCCCCTACTCCCATTCCCGAGAGGACGGACGTCATGTTCCACTGAGGAGTTCTCAAGAGCTTCGCCAGCCGGGGTCCACCCGCTCCTTCGGCCGGACTGACTGTGACTCTGATCCTGTGCCGCTGCTAGTACGGACTTCCTAACCAAGGAGTTTTCGCAACCATGGCCCGTAGAAGTGACTACAAGCCGGTCGGGGACCCCAAGCAATGCCTCCGGTGGTTGGTCCCCATGGCCCCCGGAGAGGTTGACTCGCAACACGACGTGCCCAACCTCAAGCACGCCGCGGGGGGTACACTCGAGCGACACAGCCCCCCTCCGAACCGCGTCTCCGCCACTCTTGATATCCCAGGCCGGCGCCCCTGGGTATATGTCTTCCCCTCCACACTTCGGGATCAACTCAGTAAGGGCTCAGAGCCCACGGCCAGTCCAGAATTCACACACGGCCATTTCTTGTAAAATGTTTACGTGGAGGCACGCGGCCAGCAGCATTCGTGCCACCGCTCGGCTAGCAGCCTCGCTCACATCTCATTAGGGTTTGAGAAACAGCATTTCGGCAGAACCGAGGCAGGCCAGCAAGCATCGCGCGACGCCTGCCCAACCCACTCAACTTCTGATCCTTTCCACTTGGTGTTACTGCCTAGATATGCAGGTACGGGTCATCTCGGTCTCGCTACCATACGGTCACACCAGGTTTGCCAGTAAGGCGCTGAGCCGACGCACAGACCGGCTCACCAGGTGCTAGAATGCGACTCACAGGGAGAGGAACCGTCCGCCCAACGCCGACCTAAGCCGGGGCCGGCAGGGGCCCTCTCCAAGGCGAGCCTATAGTGCCAGTCGGTCAGTTTGTGAGGGGTGGGGGAGGTACACGGCGGCCACCGGGGAGGTGGGGGGAAGTGTGGTCGCTGGGAACAAACGACCACCCTGGGGAGGGAGTACACGCGAGCCCATGTCGGGAACAGACACAAGCCCAGGATCCCAGCCGTCTCCAGTTTTTCATCCCCACCAATAGGGATATCAGACCGCCGCAGACTCCGAGACACTACCGGACACCAAGTAGCGCTCAGGGAGAAATTCTCACCTTTCGGGACAGGAAGGTCGCCCAGGCCGTGCAGCCCCTTCCAAATAGCCGCACGCCTGCCGATATGTTGGGCCAGCACGGCAATTCTGGTCGGTACCTTGTCACGCTCTGTGTGCGTGTGGGCGGGGGGGGTACTGTTCCCCCTAGGCTGGTCGCCCAAGTGTCAAGTGCTCAGTGTTGTGCGTGCAAGTCCTACTCGTCAAGGGTGGATTGGACTACGTTGTTCCCGAGCCTCATCCTGTAACAGTTAACACACAGGTTAGAGAGGTATACGTACCTTTAAGGGGGGGGGGGTGATGGTTTCTGGGAGATCCCTCTGTTCCTATGGGTCCTCGCGCTTAGTCGTCTGATGTTTCCGATTGGTCCACTACGCCCAGCGTGTGTACTCTCGGACATCTTGGGTCAGGGAGGTCCGCCTAACCCTCATGATTCCTTCCTTCCTTCCTGCTAGTCTTTTCCGCTATGGAAGGCCGCCAGCATGTCAATTGAGTACAGCAGTGTTCTTCGGCTTACCAGAGCCGCAAAGGATTTTTGTCTGCCGCGAGGGATCCCTAATTTCCTAAGGACATTGAAGTTCTGCCTTGGCCATTTTCCACGGGCCCCCACAGGGAAACCCATGACCTCTATCTTGTTCCCGCCCATGGCCCCCAGGACCTGTTGTCTTATTGGTCGATAGTGAGCCACCTTTTCAGCTGCTGCCTGCCGTAAGGACTCTCCTCCCTCGTAGCGGATGATTACATCCAAAATCAGAACAGCTTCTTCTTTCTTCAACACCAAGTCTGGAATTCTGACCCCTATTCCAGGGGCCGTCACGCGTAGTTCTTTGGTCACTCTCCATCCCCACCGTTCTGCCTCAGTGGTCACCAGCTCGCATATCTTGTTATGGCGTTGTATCCTGCTACGCTTCACAGAAGCGCACTGGCCCAGAATGTGCGGACACGTCTCCAGTCCAACGTTGCAGCGCCTGCAGGTTGCTTCCACTCCAGTTCGGCCTCTCGCACGAAACTCCCGGGTGGGGTATACCCCAGCTCTCAGTGCGAGTGCGATCAGATAGTGTCTCTGACGAAATCTCACAGCTAGGGGTTCCGCAATCCACGTGTTACTGATCACATCATTACAGAACAGGTTGACACCCACACCCTGGACCTGCAAGGCCTCCCAAGCCAAATCTTCCGCACGCCGCCAGTTTGGGAGGGCTGGCACGCTTGCAACAGCAGCCGGGACGGCGCCCCCTGTGCCTAGTGTCGGCACTCCGTCCGGCTCTCCTCCTGCTGTGACCCACAGTTTTGTCCAGGCAGGCTTTTGTACTGCCTCAGTAGCCAGAGATCTCAACCACTTATCCGAAGACCAACAGAGTTTCCAGGTGCGCCTGACCTGTATTCTGGGAACAGTAACGGACAACTTAACGATGCCCAACCCGCTGTCGCGAGTCCGCGAATAGATGAAGCCCCCCGCTGTGGACGGATCGAGACGCAACCACCTCTTCACAGCCATCCGCACCTTCCCGTCGAGCCACCTCAACCTGGTCACAGAAACCTTGCCCACTACTGCCCCAAAAGAGACCCTCGGGAGTAAGAATGAGTTGCACACCGATACCTTCTGCGACGGCTTTAACGCCGACGCCGTGATCCTCTGCAGCCCCACACTCAGCTGCTCATCCAGCCCCTGAGACACAATTCCCTGCCACGGCACTATATTGGCCCCCAGATATCGGACCGACTCACCCGGAGTAACCATGTGTAACAGCTCCCCACACAGCCTCCATGCCACGCAGTCCTCTACCTTCGGACCCATCCAGATACCGTGGCACTTACGAGGCTGGACAGCCAGTCCCGTAAGCTGGCAAAAGACCTCCAGGATCATCAAATTCTTCTTCATTCCCTCCACCGAGCCACTCAACAGGACTAGATCATCGGCATAGGCCAGTGCGGCGATTCGGCGGTCGCCCCAGGCCAGGTGGCCTCCTTCGCGTTCGAGGCTATGGATGAGAGGGTCCATAGCGAGATTGAAGAGCAGAGGGGACATTGGGTCACCTTGCTTAACCCCAACCTTCATGGAGATGGGTCCGGAATAGGCGCCTCCGCAACCCACTCTGGTCGAGCAGCCCACATACGAGTGACGGATCACCTCGATTACACGTCTGTCTACGCCCAAGCTTCCCAATACATACAGGACATGATCATGAGAAACCGAGTCGAAAGCCTTCGCAAAGTCAATGAACACGACCGCCAGTGGCGCGCCCTCCGACCTCGAGCGCCCCATCACCCTGTCAAGAATCATGAGGTTCTCCTCGCAACCGCTCGCGCCGGCGACGAAACCACGCTGCCGGGGGCTAACGGGACAGGCTCGAGCCAGCCTCATCGTCATTATCCGCCCAAACAACCTCAATACGACTGACCCAATTGTCAAAGGCCTCCAGCCCGACACAGTACCCAGCTCAGTAGGGTCAGCCGACTTGGGTAGCAACCGGGTCTTGCACTCCTTGAAGACTTGGGGAACGACTCCGCGCACCATCCATGTCGTAAACAGCCTCGCCAGTTGCACACCGTCCGGGTCCCAGTCAAGAAGAGCCTGCTTCCTGATCCCGTCCGGGCCCGGCGCAGAGCAATTCCTCATCTTAGCCAAGTTAGACACCACTTCCGGCCCCAGGATCGGGTGGTAGAATGGTTCGTTGTCCGCGATCAGTCCCACCTCGAAGCCCTTCAGCCCGTAGAACGGCCTGACAGTCTCCCACTTACTCCTGAAGTGCCTATCCACCAGCTCTAGCGGCAAATTACACCTTTGGGGCGTCAGACCATCTAAGATCCGCCGTGCCAGCCCCTTCCTCGCCTCAGAATAGCCCTTTTGCTGGTGATAAAACACAGTTTTCTTTTGGGCGAGCCGCCTCTCCCAGCCTTTCATGTTTTGACTTCGCACTCTGGATCCCGCTGACCTTTCTGGCCATCCCACCTTGCCCCCAAGCGCCGTCATGACGTCAATAGCAGAAGACTCGATCAGATCAGGCTTCCGACCTGCTTCTCTGATTACATCGGCAGTGGCTCGGTGTTCCTCATCACCAGTGTCTAAGACCCCCAGAACTTTATTCTCCACCAGATCTGGAAGCGTCGATGGCGGGGACCATCTAGGGGGTAGCGCCCTGTCCGCTAGTGCCCGCCTTCTCGCACCCGACAAGCTGTCTGTCGAATCACAGCGCAGGGCCTTCCACTTACTCCTCACTTGCTCCTTAGTCTTGCCCGTATCCAGCAACCGGGAGACTATCTCGTTTTTCTTTCGATGGTCACCATGCTCCCTCATCAGTTCCTTCAGGCGTTCCACCTCCGCCACACTCCAGAGCTTCGTAGCATTCGGGACCCCCAAGACCAGGCTCCTTCTCCTTTCGGACCCGAACCATTCTTTTGTATGGGCGTGCCGCTTGTGTTGAGACACTCCAACAGCTGTCCGGAAACAGCGCCCACGGAGGTCACAGGCGACCCCTTGGTCGTCACTGTCCTTACGCATTCCCCCACACTTGGGGGCGTGGCACAGAATAGAATGGCTATTCTCACTTCGTTTATCACATTGGCGGCACGCATATTCGACGACTACGCCCGCGTGCCGGAACGCAAAATGCTGCTCCAGCCTGCGGACGCCACCCTTCCCCGCTTCACACAGTGGGCAGCTCGAGTCCAATCGGGGTAGATGCACCAAGATTCGTTCAGGGGCCCGCGCCACCGCTTGCCCCGGGGTTGACAGGTCAGTGTCTGCCTCACCCTCCGTCTCCATTCCATCGTCTGACTGAGCAAGTTGTGAGGAGTTTTCGCAACCGTGGCTTGTAGAAGTGACTACATGCCATTCGGGGACCCCGAACAATGCCTCCGGTGGTTGGTCCCCCTGGCCCCCGGAGAGGTTGATTCGTTGACCGTCCACGTGCCCAACCTCAAGCACGCCACGGGGAGGTCGCTCGAGCAGCAACAGCCCTTCTCCGAGCTGCGCCTCTGCCGATTTTGATAACCCAGAACGGCAATCCTGGGCGTTTTGTTTACTCGGAAACATGCCTTACGGCCATACTATACTAAGAGTGTATGACAAATATTGTTCCGCCTCCGTCAGGATTACTCCTCAGGACCACCTCCGAGCAGCGGCTCCGATCTCCTGGTTAGGTTGGATTGCGGCCATCACCTAGAACAATTAGCACACAGTTTAGAGAGATATACTTACCTTTAGAGTCTGGAAGGTCCCCTTGGTCCTTATGGTTCCCCACGCCTTCAGCCTTTGGCGTATCGGGCCTCACCGGCCCCCGCTCCTCAGCGCACGGGATGTGGCACACACTGCCTGCTCAGTGCGGCGCTTATGTCGTTTCGGACATCTTTGGGTCCAGCGGTTCTCATTGGTCTATCTCAATAGATGACATGGAACCCCGTCAATTCCTTCAAGTTTCGGCTTTGCAACCCCCCCATCCTTCCGGTCTCGCGCTGCGGCCAGGATGCGGAGTTGGATCGACACTGGTGGGAGCCGGGGGGTCGAAGGGGTTCCGGCGGCCCATCCGTGCTCAGCGCCGCTGTCACCCAGACGGGACTCTGTGCCCCGGCCGAGTCAGACTCGGTCGGTGCGGCCCGCTGCGGCCAGCTGGCAACTAGCTACGGAAGGGTACCGGCGCTCCCGACGAACCCGCCGGGGGGCTGGTGACTCATACGCTGCGTGTGGCGCTTATTGCTGCGACCGGGAGGGAAGCTGCACCCCGTCCGAGTCAGACTCGGTCGTTGCGGCCCCCCCGAGCCCGCACGCCTCACTCGGATGGTCATACGCCCCGGTGGCGCGATAGACGCCTCCCGCGACGCGGAGGTCGGGAAGGCGATGCGGATAGAGGTCGGGCAGAGTGGAACGGCTTCCCGTGGCGCCGTCGAGTTGGGCTAGGGTTTGAGAAACAGCATTCGCGGTAGACCGGCGCGGCCGGCGGACGCCCCCGTGGCGTACCGCAATCGGATCGCGCGCTCGGCCTCCGTTGATTTCCGCTAGGAGCATGATCCGGGGCGTCTCGGTCTCGCTGCCGTACGGTCGCGCCAAGGCCTGCGGGGGCAGCGCGTAGCGCGCGCTCTCGCGGCGGCCGAGGCGCTAGATTGCGACCCGCAAGTGGGGAGGAACCGTCCACCCAACGCCGGCGCGAGCCGGGGCCGGTGGGGGCCCTACCAAGGCGGGTCATGAGTGCCAGTCGGTAACCTGGACAAAACCAAACTCACCCACCCGTCACCTGTTTGCCCGTTATTGTACCCTTCGACTCAACGATTTCAATTACTATCACAACGCTTGTGTAATGTATCAGGTAATCTCAGACTCAAACCACAGATTAAAACAGCTCATTCCCATCTGTGTTCCCCAGGACACCCACAATACTAGACACAAACACCTCATTGTAGGTACAAAACGCAAATTAATGAGAACCAGTATGAGTGTGGTGTGCCGGGGACCATAGATTTGGAATGAGCTGAGCGACAGCCTCAAAATATCCCAATCTGTCTCCATATTCAAACATCAACTAAAACATCAACTGTTGAACTCTTACACATAATTATAATTTATGGGATCACAAACTGTATGTTAAATGTATATTGTTATGTTATGTTAAGTGCACGTTGTCATGTTAGTGTCATGTTATGTTAGGTTATGTTAAATGTCCGTTGCGTTACACGCAGCATGTTAAATGTATGTAAATGTCCTATGTGTATATCTATTATAATGATAGCTCACCAACAACTAACTCTGCGCAGAAGGCTCCTACCATAAGCTTTAGTTAGCTTCCACAGGAGACCTATTCACATGCCTAAAATTACATGTCCAGCAAGCTGTATACATGATCTGTGTGTGTGTGTGTGTGTGTGTGTGTGAAACAACGTAACTAACTAACTAACTAACTAACTAACTAACTAACTAACTAACTAACTAACTAACTAACAGATATCCGTTTTCAGTTTGGGTGTCACTTAGCCCCCTCTCCAGCTGGAGAGCACAAACTACAGCCGAATCGGCCAGCATGGGTTAGTTAATGTCAATAGCATAGAAATGTGTTTTTAATCTTGAATGCTTCTACTGAGGTAACAGCTCTGATATCTATGGGTAGGGCATTCCAAAGCTCTAGAGCCCGAATAGAGAATGTCATTGACAATGTTGACTTCTTTTTGGCCCTTGGGGTCACTAAAAGACCAACATGCTTGGTAGGCCGATTGAGCACTCCAAATTGTCCCTAGGTGTGAGTGCGAGTGCGTATGGTTGTTTGTCTCTGTGTGCCCTGCGATTGGCTGGCAACCGGTTCAGGGTGTCCCCCGCCTACTGCCCGTTGACGGCTGGGATAGGCTCCGGCACTCCCGCGACCCCCGTGGGGACTAAGCGGTTCAGAAAATGGATGGATGGATGGAAATTTTTTTAAATGAAAAAGATGCAAGCGCTCGCGTAAATATTCAGAATATGTTGGAATTGGAATGGCGTGAATCGGATGAACTGTGGAAGTCGTAGCAGGACAAAAAAGTGAGGAGAATAAATAAGAAGGTGAATGATGTAGAATAACATAAAAATAACATAATTTCTGCATCACGTGTTGAAAGAATTCCCTGGTGGTCTAGTGGTTAGGATTCGGCGCTCTCACCGCCGCGGCCCGGGTTCGATTCCCGGTCAGGGAACCTAACAGTTTTAGACCAGCTCAGTGGCCTAGTGGTAGAGTGTCCGCCCTGAGACTGGAAGGTTGTGGGTTCAAACCCCGGCCGGGTCATACCAAAGACTATAAAAATGGGACCCATTGCCTCCCTGCTTGGCATTCAGCATTAAGGGTTGGAGTTGGGGGGTTAAATCACCAACTGATTCCCGAGCGCGGCACCGCTGCTGCTCACTGCTCCCCTCTCCCCCAGGGGATGGATTAAAATCACACGGGGATGGGTTAAATGCAGAGGACAAATTTCACCGCACCCAGGTGTGTGTGTGACGATCATTGGGACTTTAATCTTTAATCTTAATCTTTAATTGGATGTATTTTAGCAATATTGAACGCAGTTCTAGTTATGTTCTTAATGTGTTTTTGAAATGAAAGTCAAGTTTATTTAGTATATGAAAGATCTTGGGTAACACAGAGATTCATTACAAAATCACTTTGGGTAATAATATATTTAAGATTTACAGACGTGTGCTAAAATAGGTGCTAATGATGAGCAGGGCTAATTGTAAACATCTTCAGGAGAAGGTGAATGATGTCAGGAATCGGGCAGTACAGCCAAATGCAGAGTGACACAGATTTATTTAACAAGGGGAAAAGGGAAGTGGAAGCGTAGGCTCGCAGCTGGGTGCAGCTTGTGCCACAGCACGGCAGATGATTCTGGAGAGCGGCGGCAACAAGGGGGGCTTGGCATGGAGCGCGGCAGAGCCAAGGAGCTGTGTCGGTGGAGAGCGCAGCGGGCAAAGCACGTAGCGGGGACGTGTGCTTACGTAGATCGTAGTCGAGGCCGAGCAAGGAGTCAGGGCGGGCGGCGAGCAGGACGTGGTCGAGATCAGGCAGCTGGCAAGACAAGACGGGTAACAGGCAGACCAGGTCGGCAACGGGAGTCAGACGGGACAAACGCATTGAGCTTACGAATAGCATCACGGGACGGACTGACAATCTGGAGTTGCGCTGGCTGCGCTGATATAGTCCGCTCAACAAGCCAGTGGCAGGTGACAGCGATCATGCTGATTGGAGGGGCGCGGACGAGCGGCAGGTGCCACAGGCACGTGACAGAACCCCCCATGTTAGGGTTGATAGATTAGTTTAATCCTATGATTATGTTGGAATGTAACCTTTAATAATTAACCAAACTTGTCCTGTCTTAACAAAGTAGTAAAACAAAGTGCTAAGATCCCTTGAACTGATTGACCAGCTGCAGAGGAAGCAATCAAAGTTGTTCTGTTTACACAACATCGTAAAACACCCCCTGCTCTGACTTGACCAGAGGCCAGGGGTTCACCCCCAACCTGCTTTTCTCAATACATATGCTCTTGCAAGAGGCCTAAGTCAGACTTCGTTCGAACATCGCTGTATGCACAGTGACGAACAAATCCTCCATTTGTAAGTGCTCAAAGGGCATACTGTCTCCCGTGTGGTTCTTGCAAATAAGTTAGCGTGAGCACCACTTTAACACCCCCCCAAAGGGACGGCCCCTGACGTCCCAAAAACATATAGACCACAAGTAAAAAACCCAGACCCCGCCACCGAACGGGCGGGGGGGGGGGGGGGGGGTACCGCAGACGCGCGTCAACACTAGTCCGAGTCAGACGAACACGTCGACCAAGCACCGTCATCAGGTGGCACCATTGCCCAGTCGCCCTCCTCTGGACGACTTCGAATGGTATGCCAGTCGGATTGCAACGCCTTCCCTGTCGGAGTGGAACCAGGCTGCGGACGTGGAAACGCCAGCCGAGAAGGAGACTGAACTGGCTGCGGCTGACGACGAGACCAGATCCGTGGCTGCAGCCTACAGGTGGAGGAAGCGGGGGGCCAAGAGGCAAGGGCATGGGCTGGAGGTAACGAGCGGGTCTGGGGCAGGGGCTTGCGACAGGTGGTTGGGGGCAAGCAAACCGTTCCCAATTGGATCCCTGCTAGGCGGGTGCTCCTGGCTCCCTTCCGGCAAGAGGCCACCCAGTGGCCCTCCTCCCTGCAGTATAGGCATACCCTAGTTCTGAGGCGTCTACAACGCTCCTCTGGCGAAAGCGAGGCGCGTCCAATCTCCATAGGCTCTGGCCAGCTGGACTGGGTGGGAGGAGTGTTCATGGTGCGCTTGCTGGCATGGACGGGTTCCTGGGCGGAAGACAGGCGAGGCTGGACGACAGGGGCTTCCCCTGACCTCCGAGGTGTCGGGCTGGTGCCACGGCAGCGGGGGGGGCGTGGTCGGTGGGGCCCGAACAGTAAGGGGAGGGTGACTACGCGGATTCCGCAGGAATTTCCGCTCCCGCTGCCGAGTTTGGATCCGCCGGTCCACTCGGGCCGCTAAGTCCATCGCGTCCTCCAGGGTCCGAGGGCAATGGTAGGACACCAGCTCGTCCTTCATATATTCGGCGAGCCCGTGGAGGAAGGTACTCACAAGCGCCGGGTGTTCCATCCGCTGCTGCCAGCCAACGTCTGGTACTTAATCGCATACTCCGCCACCGATCGGCTACCTTGACGCAGTGTCGCCAGTTCCTCGGCGGCGTCTTCGGTGGCGGAACCCAGGTCAAATAGTCAGAGAAGTTCGTCCGCGAAGGCGTCGAATGAATCACAAGCAGGCGTCATCCTCTCGTATTTGGCCATTCCCCAACGCTGCGCCTCGCCCGTGAGGTGGGTCAAGGTGGACCCCACCTTGACTGGTTCGCTGGCAAACGTGACCGGTTGGAGAGAGAACATAATGCGGCAGTTCGTCACAAAAGCCCTGACTTGCTTGGAATCTCCGTCGAACTTGTCCAGATTTCCAAGCCGTGGTACCGGGACGTCCACGAGCCTTCTGGCCTCGGTGACAGGGCTGGGTGTGTGTGGTGGTGGGTGCAGCGGCAGCCGGAGGAGCAGTGGATTGCTCACTGACAGAGCACGGAGGGTGCCGAGGACTTGGGCCATCTCCTGTCGCTGTTGCTCCAGCTGTTGCTGCTGTTGCTCCAGCTGTTGCTGCTGTTGCTGCCCCACCTCAATCAGGTTACGGATATCCGCTGATAGACTGCTGACTGCAATCTCGGTCCGCTCTAGTCGGGACGTCTGGTCACTCGCTGGCTGCATTATGATGGTCAGTCCGTACTGTTAGGAATCGGGCAGTACAGCCAAATGCAGAGTGACACAGATTTATTTAACAAGGGGAAAGGGGAAGTGGAAGCGTAGGCTCGCAGCTGGGTGCAGCTTGTGCCACAGCGCGGCAGATGATTCTGGAGAGCGGCGGCGACAAGGGGGGCTTGGCATGGACCGCCGCAGAGCCAAGGAGCTGTGCCGGTGGAGAGCGCGGTGGGCAAATCACGTAGCGAGGACGTGTGCTTACGGAGATCGTAGTCGAGGCCGAGCATGGAGTCAGGGCGGGCAGCTGGCAAGACAAGACGGGTGACAGGCAAAACGGGTCGGCAACGGGAGTCAGACGGGACAAACGCAATGAGCTTACGAATAGCATCACGGGACGGACTGACAATCTGGAGTTGCGCTGGCTGCGTTGATATAGTCCGCTCAACGAGCCAGTGGCAGGTGACAGGGATCATGCTGATTGGAGGGGCGCGGCCGAGCGGCACGCGCGTTTAGTGAAAGGCGAAATCCGTTCTCGTGCAGCAAACAGTACCAGCTTGTTTTCAATAAAAACATGAAGAACACACTTTTGTGTTTGTCAATTTCCATCAGTAGAAGCTTGGTTGTTGTTTTTTTATTTTTTTATTAAAGTTCTCACTCGCGTTCTGCGCGAGGTGCATTCAATGACCACTAACAGTCGGAAAACTCATTAATTTTGCCAAAAAGGAATGAGTATTTGAGCGTGCACATTGCAGGGAGTATGTGGAGGCATACAATAATTTACTAGCCTGACTTTTTCTGTGTCTTCTGTGTGTGGGTATTTTTCTAGCAAGTGTAGAAAATTAGAACAGGTTCCCCTCTCCTCAAGCAAAGCTTGGAGGTCAAGAATAAAGTGACATTTTTGTTATAAAGGTTTGAAAAAGTAAAACTAAAACTGTTGATTTGGGCTTCTGTGTGTTTTACACAGAACAATGGAGAAAGTGTGACTCAAGGCATGCAATTTTTGCTTTTACTTACAAACATTTCTACTTACAAACCCGATCGCGTAACCAATTAAGTTTGTCAGTAGAGGTACCACTGTATTTATGTCTAATGTCCCCAAGCGGAAGCATGTAAATACACCTTGTGCACAATTACTGCGAATTTGTATTTTTGAGGACTAATTGTCTGATTGAAAGACAGTGACTGCAGTCAATCCAAAATGTTAATAAACTTCAATCTGATTATTTCATAAAGTAAAACTGAGGTTTTGGCTTTCTAAGGAGAAAATCTGTGCGTGCACAATTATTAGGCAACTGTTAGTGTACAGAAGTATGATGCAACTAAATGAAAAACGACAATGTTCCCACATCACTTGTTTATTTTCATCTGTTTAAGTGAGAATAATAAACAACTCAAAATTTACAAATTGACATTTCAAAAAAAAAAAATCAGTGACCAATATAGCCACCCTTCTTTTCAATAACAGCCACAAGCCTTCCATTCATGGTCAGTTTCTTGATCTGATAACAATCAATTTTCCGTGCTGCAGCAACCACAGCCTCCCAGACACTGTTCAGAGAGGTGTACTGTCTTCCTCCACTGTAAATCTCCCGTTTGAGAAGGGCCCACATGTTCTCAATAGGTTTTAGGTCAGGTGAGGAAGGGGGCCATGTCATCATTCTTTCATCTCTAAGGTCTTTATTGGCTAGCCATGCAGTGCAGCACTTCGATGCATGCTCTAGAGCAGGGGCCACCAACATGGTGCCCGCATGAGTCGCCCGCAGGACTGTTCTAAAATTAGCTCAAATAGCGGCACTTGTCAGTGAGCTGCATCTATTTATTTTACAGTCAAACCTCGGTTTCCGAACGTCCCGGTTCTCGAACAAATCGGAATTTGAACAAAAAAATCGAGATTTTTTTGCGTTGGTTGTTGAACAAAATTCGGAGGTCGAACCTCGCGAGATGAGCTGGGAGGACCCAAGAAAACCCGACCGCGCGGCCCGGATGCCGACTGACTCCGTAGTTATTGTATTTTTGTTACTTTGAGGATTGTATTAACCCCTAATCATGCCTCCAAAGAAAGCAAGTTGGAGTAGTAAAGCCATCCTAAAACGGTCCTCTGAGGATGCCATCTGCTCTGCCCTACACTCGGCCCTCACCCACCTGGAGGGGAGGGACTCGTATGTGAGGTTGCTGTTTGTGGACTTCAGTTCTGCCTTCAACACCATTGTGCCGCAGCGTCTCATCAGCAAACTTGACGAGCTGGGCCTCAGTACCTGCCTCTGCAACTGGCTACTGGACTTCCTCTGTCAGAGGCCACAGGTGGTACGTGTTGGCGACAAGATCTCCGCCAGCATCACGCTGAGCACAGGGGCCCCCCAAGGCTGCGTGCTCAGTCCGCTGCTCTTCACCCTCCTGACGCATGACTGCGCTGCCACCTGCAGCGGCAACCGCATAGTGAAGTTTGCTGACGACACGACTCTGGTGGGTCTCATCACCAAGGGAGACGAGACTCAATACAGGCTGGAGGTTGACCTTCTGACCGCGTGGTGCAGGGACAACAACCTCCTGCTGAACGTCGACAAGACCAAGGAGATTGTTGTTGACTTCCGGAAGGGTCACGCCCAACACCTGCCGCTGACCATCGACGGTGCTGTGGTGGAGCGAGTGAGCAGCGCCAGGTTCCTGGGGGTGCACATCAGTGATGATCTCTCCTGGTCCACCAACACCGCGTCGCTGGCGAAGAAGGCCCAGCGCCGCCTGTACTTCCTTCGGAAACTCAGGCGAGCGGGGGCTCCTCCGGCCGTCATGACTACTTTTTACCGCGGCACCATTGAGAGCGTCCTCTCCAGCTGTATTGCTGTCTGGGGTGGCAGCTGCACTGACCAAGACTTGAAGGCCCTGCAGCGCATAGTGAAAACGGCTAGTAAGACTATTGGTGCTTCTCTCCCCTCCTTGAAGGACATTTACACCTCCCATCTCACCCGCAAGGCGACCAAGATTGTGAGTGATGTGAGTCACCCCGCTCACTCTTTGTTTGAACTTCTGCCCTCTGGGAGGCGGTACAGGAGCCTGCACTCCCGCACCACCAGACTCTCCAACAGCTTCGTACTCCAGGCTGTTAGGATCCTGAACTCGCTCCCCCTTTCAGCGTAGCGTCCTGTTCTTGCTGTATGCACACTGGCTCGGTTTTGCCCCTCATATTTAATGGGTTATTGGTCTGTTAGTTATTCATCGCTCATTTTATTTTATTTTATTTATTATTTATTATTTATGGTTTGTGCCTTCTTGTTTTTGTTTTGTGTCGCCTACTTGTATGTCTCGTCACCGTGGGATGGAGGAAACGGAATTTCGGTTTCTTTGTGTGTCTTGACATATGAAGGGATTGACAATAAAGCTGACTTTGACTTTGACTTTGACTTTGAATATTTCCCCCATTCGTTGTAATGGCACATTCAACATTTCACATTTACGTCGTTCCAGTTTGAAATTCACATCATTCAGCACATTCAATTCACATAGAGGAAGATTTTTCGATATTCCCAAAGTTGCCAAATTAAAAAATGTCATGTTTTCATGTGTAAAATTTCCCCAAAATTTCATTTTTCACCTCTAATTTCTACATTTTTCAACCGATTCAACCCGCTCCAACTTTCAACTGTTCATCTTGTGCCTACCCATTCCACAACCTCCCACTTACCAAAAATTCCAAATTTTCAATTTTGAAATTCACGCCAAATTCTCCAAAATTTCGTTTTTCAACTCTAATTTCTACATTTTTCAACCAATTCAACCCGTTCCGACTTTCAACTGTTCATCTTTTGCCGACCTATTCCACAACTTCCCACTTACCAAAAATTCCAAATTTTCAATTTTGAAATTCACGCCAAATTCTCCAAAATGTTCTTCTTTCCTTCTAATTTCTACATTTTTCAACCGATTCAACCCATTCCAACTTTATTCACTTTGTTCACCTAATGCTTAACATATTCACCCCTTCACCCCCACTTCCACTATGCTTACTCAAGTCGCCCCTTCACCCCCTACTTCCACAGTGTGGCGGCCATCTTGGATTGACCCAGAAGTGCCCCAAAATGAACACGAAGTGACCCAATATGAACAGGAAGTGAAACGGAAGTGCCCCAATTTTAACAGGAGTGAACCGGAAGTGCCCCAAATCAAACCGGAAGTGACCCAAATAAACCGGAAGTGGCATTTTTAAACCGGAAGTGACCCCAAATAAACCGGAAGTGACCTCAGATAAACCGGAAGTGACCTATATTAAACCAGAAGTGACCCAAATCAAACCGGAAGTGACCTTATTTCAACAAGAAGTGCCCTAAATAGCTACATTTGCGCTAACTTTTGCATTTTTTGTCCGATTAAACCCGTTTCAACATTTTAACCCAAAAAGTGAACCTCCTGAAGCCGTTTTTTTCGTTTTGTTCCAAATTTCAAAACATTTTGGCGCAATTGCTTTTTTTTTAAATTCCCATTCATTCTCTATGGGGATTCAACATTTGCTCTAACTTCTACATTTTTTAACTGATTCAACCAATTCCAACTTTCAACTGTTCATCTTTTGCCTACCTATTCCACAACTTCCCACTTACCAAAAATTAAAAATTTTCAAATTTGAAATTTGCTACAATTTCCTTTTTCTACTCTAATTTCTACATTTTTTTATCGATTCAACCCATTCAAACTTTCAACTGTTCATCTCTTGCCTACCTATTCCACAACTTCCCACTTACCAAAAGTTCCAAATTTGAAATTCAACCAAATTCTCCAAAATTTCGTTTTTCTACTCTAATTTCTACATTTTTCAACCGATTCAACCCATTCCAACTTTCAACTGTTCATCTTTTGCCTACCTATTCCACAACTTCCCACTTACCAAAAATTCCAAACTTTCAAATTTGAAATTCAACCAAATTCTCCAAAATTTCGTTTTTCTGCTCTAATTTCTACATTTTTCGACCGATTCAACCCATTCCAACTTTATTCACCTTATGTTTACCATCATCACCCCCATTCACCCCCACTACCACTATGCTTACACAATTCAACCATTCATTCCAGTGTGGCGGCCATCTTGGATTGACCCTGAAGCGCCCCCAATGAACCCAGAATGAACCGGAAGTGCCCAAATCAAACCGGAAGTGACCACAAATAGACCGGAAGTGACCTCAGGTAAACCGGAAGTGACCCCAAATCAAACCGGGAGTGACCTCACGTAAACCGGAAGTGACACAAATAAACAGGAAGTGACCTTTTTAAACCGGAAGTGACCCCAAATAAACCGGAAGTGACCTCTGCTAAACCGGACGTGCACTAAATTAAACCGGAAGTGCCCCAAATAAACCGGAATTGACCTTATTTCATCAAGAAATGCCTTAAATGAAACCAGAAGTGACCTAAATATAACATTTACTTTTTGTCCAATTTCTAAATTTTTGTGAACCTCTTGAACCGATTCAACCCATTTCAACTTTAAACTGTTCATCTTTTTCCTACCTATTCCACAACTTCCCACTTACCAAAAATTCCAAATTTTAAATTTTGAAATTCACGCCAAATTCTCCAAAATTTTGTTTTTTCCTTCTAATTTCTGCATTTTCAACCGATTCAACCCATTCCAACTTTCAACTGTTCATCATTTGCCTACGTATTCCACAACTTCCCACTGAAGCTGAAAGACTGCGCTGGGGAGCTGACGGTTGTCTACACGGACATCTTTAACATTTCCCTGCAGCAGGCCATCGTCCCTTCGTGTTTCAAGGCTGCCACCATCGTACCTGTGCCGAAGAAACCTGCTCCGTCCTGCTTCAATGACTACCGCCCCATGGCACTGACGCCCATCATCATGAAGTGCTTTGAGCGGCTTGTCATGGAGCACATCAGATCCATTCTCCCCCCACCATAGACCCCTTCCAAGATTCAAGAGTTTTTATTCGCCATGTTTGAGCGTGCCAAACAAGGAATTTGACTTCGGTAAAACACACCCTCTTTCCTGCTCTCCTTGTGTGTGTTTCTAACACCAATTCAGCAGTAAGCCTAACTCCTGCTAAGGTAGACACTGAGTCAGGGTATAGCTTCCAAAGCTCCTTTTTATTGCAGTGTTCTCCCAAAACATGGAGTAAAACTGAAAAGCGATACAGAAAAAATACGACATAAACATTTATACTTACAATAAAGACTCCTCATAAATAATACGAAAATATGATAGAGCTTTAAAGTATAAATGGAAACTTACAGACGATGATGTCGAAGGCACAAACAGAAACAAGGATGACCATGGATGAACACTTGACTAGCACTAGCTGCACACGGTTTGTTGTGATTAAAACAAAATGGCCGACGGCCGACTTCCTGCTAGACATCGCCTTCAAAATAAAAGTCTATCTATCAAACGCAATATAAACCAATATAATAGTCAAACAGACAAGTTTCGGGGCAGAACACTCCCCGCCTGGTATCTGACAAGATGCCACACATTGAACTAAAACATCCTACAGTTAAACGTTTCAGTCCTGCCATTTCAGAAGCAGAATAATCTCTGTAACTGGTCTAAAGAACTTCTTCACGGATCCATCTTTAACAACTCTCATCTCGACCTTGCGAACTCTTCCATCACGTCCAGGAAAGGTCTTAGTCACAAGGGCCATGGGCCAGTCGTTACGACACGTTTTACTGTCCTTCAACATAACGACATCCCCATCCACAATGTTAGGTCTCGATTCCTGCCATTTGTGTCGAACTTGCAGAGTGTGCAGGTATTCGCGCTTCCAGCGACTCCAGAATTGATCAGCCAACCTTTGTACCTGGCGCCACTGCTGCTTGAATAAGTCTTTGCCGGTGAACTTCCCAGATGGAGGTAGAAAACTTTGCTTGTTAGTAAGGAGCATTGCCGGTGTGAGTATCTGAGGAGCATCTGGATCAGATGAAATAGAAACAAGCAGTCTAGAGTTGATAATGGCTGTCACCTCTGCCATAAAAGTGCACAGGACTTCATGGGTCAAACTTGAGGAGTGAGTACGCATCAGCATTGAATCCAAAATCCTCCTTGCGACTCCGATCATGCGTTCCCACGCACCGCCCATGTGTGAGGAGTGTGGTGGATTGAAATGCCATGAACAACCTTGACTGTTGGTGTATGTTTGGACCTCTGATTCCTTCAGAACTTTCTCAAACTCCAGCTCTTTACAAGCACCAATGAAGTTGGTTCCACGGTCTGAGTGTAGCTGTTGAGAAGGGCCACGGATTGCAAAGAACCTTCTCAGGGAGTTGATGAAGGAGGAAGTATCCATGGACTCAATCACCTCTATATGGACGGCGCGGGTACTCAAGCATGTGAACAGAACAGCCCATCGTTTACTTTGAGCTAAGCCTCCTCTTGTGCGCCTTGCTGTCACAAACCAGGGACCGAAGACATCCACACCAGTGTATGTAAAGGGAGGTGAAGTGCTCAACCGTTCTTGGGGAAGGTCCGACATTTTCTGCCTCTCTCTTCTTCCACGAAGTTTAAGACAGGTGACACATCCATGTAAAATACTGCTTATGCGTCTCTTACCACCAATCAACCAAATGCCAGCGGCTCGTACAGCGCCCTCTGTGAAACTTCGGCCCTGGTGTTCAACCCGTTCGTGATGATGTCTTATGAGCAATGTGGACACATGATGTTTACCTGGCAGAATGATTGGATGTTTTTCAGGATCGCTGAGATCTGCCAGCTTCAGTCTCCCTCCAATCCTCAACAAGCCATCTGGGCCTATAACAGGATTTAGTTTTGACAATGAACTTTTCTTGTTAACGTCTTGCCCCTTGGAGAGGGAGTCATATTCTTCAGAAAAGCAGGCTCTTTGTACAGCACGAAGGATGACTTCAGATGACTTTGACAACTCATCGACACTGTGAGGCTTTGAACACTGATGCCATCCAGAACATACAGTGACATCCCCGTTTGTTGACTTAAAAGAACGAGTTACATGGAGAAGAGTTGCCACCGCTCTTTGCAAGGACTTCCAAGATGAGAATCTTTCAAATCTCTCTGGATCCAAGCGCTTGTCTCTTTGGCCCGTCATGCAACTTGTTACTTGTGGTCGGATCTCCACATCTGAGTCTGGATCGATGATTTCAAATGACTGTTGATGCTCAGTGGCTGCTTGTGGTTTGTATAGAAAGGCTGGACCTGTGAACCAGTTGGTTTGTGTGAGGATGGAAGCTTGAACCAATCTGGAGGCATGGTCAGCTGGGTTGTGTTCCGTAGGCACGTACCGCCATTGCTTTGGGTCTGTGGATTGCCGGATCCTTTGAACTCTGTTGTGGACATACACGTAGAAACGTTTTGACTGATTATGTATATATCCCAGCACCACTTTACTGTCACAATAAAAGGTGACTGCGTCAAGTGGAAGATCAATCTCTTGAACGATGAGTTCAGCCATTTCTACAGCTAGCACTGCCGCACAAAGTTCCAGTCTGGGAATGGTGGGTTCGCTGGGAGGAGAAAGTTTGGCTTTTCCAAAGATGAAACCCACGTGGATCTGGCCATCCTCGTTAGTTGTTCTGAGGTATGCGACAGCACCAATAGCTTTTGTAGAGGCATCAGAGAAGATGCAGATCTCCTTTTGCTTTGCCTTGGAAGGAGAAGTGGTGGTATAAGCACGAGGAATGTGAAGATGTTGCAATTCCTGTAGAGAATCTCTCCACGTTTCCCACACTTTAAGTTTGTCTTGGGGAAGAAGAACGTCCCATTCAGTTCCTTCAAGAGTAAGCTCTCTCAATAGTGACTTTCCTTGAATGGTCACAGGAGCAACAAAGCCAAGCGGGTCGAAAAGACTGTTTATTGTAGAAAGAATCCCACGACGTGTGAATGGCTTGTCATTGACTGACACTTGGAAGGTGAAAGTGTCTATTTTGATTTCCCAGCTCAAACCAAGACTTCTTTGTGTGGGCGCCGTTTCTGTTCCGAGATAGAGATCTTTAATGTCTTTAGCATGATCCCCTGCTGGAAATGCTGTCAGGACTCTAACACTGTTAGACGTGATCTTGTGGAGTCTCAAGTTTGACTCCGACAGAGAAGCTTGAGTCTTTTGCAGCAGAGCAATTGCTTCCTCTTCGGTGGGTGTTGAGACCAGGCCATCGTCAACATAAAAATCTCGCTCCACAAAGTGTCTGGTGTCTGACCCGTACTGCTGTTCTCCCTGCTGGGCTGCTCTTCTGAGACAATAGGTGGCCACAGCTGGGGAAGGGCTATTGCCAAATACATGTACCTTCATCCGGTATTCGACAATGTCTTTGCTGGGGTCGTTCTCTCGGAACCAGAGGAAGCGCAAGTAATCTCGGTGGTCCTCTCTTACGACAAAACAATGGAACATCTGTTCGATGTCTGCCGTAACAGCTATTTTCTCCCTCCTGAAGCGAATGAGAACTCCAATGAGACTGTTATTCAGGTCTGGCCCGGTGAGCAGGACATTGTTGAGTGAGAGGCCATTGGATTGTGCACTAGAATCAAACACAACTCTGATTTGTCCAGGTTTTCTGGGATGGTAGACTCCGAACATTGGTAAGTACCAACATTCTCTTCCTTTTTGTAGCGGAGGTGCTGGTTCAGCATGGTTGTTGTCAAAGATTTTTTGCATAAAGGTGACAAACTGTTCTTTCATCTTTGGCTTCCGTTCCAGAGTGCGTTTCAGAGATGAAAGGCGGGTCATAGCTTGCTCTCGGTTGTTTGATAAGGGAGGTCTGGGTGTCTTGAAAGGGAGAGGTGCCACCCAGCTGTTACACTCATCCTGGAAAACTTGATCATTCATTATTTTGATGAACTGTTCATCTTCGATGGAGAAGGCTCGCTTGTCGTCATTGTCAGTCCTTGCAAAAACTGTAAGGCCAAGCGAGTCATCTGGTGAACTGTGAGAAAGACCATTGACGAAACTGGGACTGGTCGCTTGCTTGAGATTGATGTGGCTCATGCATGGCCTGAACAGCGAAGGTCTTCCATCTTCTAGTACATTTGTTTTGTAGCTGTGAATGATAGGCTTGTGGACTTTTCCCAAACACACGTCACCCACCAGCACCCATCCAAGATCAAGTCTTTGCGCAAAAGGAGTATCCCCAGGACCATTAATCTGCTGCCTCACTTTATGAATGCGAAGAATGTCCCTACCCAGCAGAAGAAGGATCTGGGCATTGTCGTCCAGGGCTGGGATTTCGTTGGCAATACTTTTTAGATGGGGGTGGTGGAGAGCAGCCTCTGGAGTTGGTATTTCATCACGATTGTCTGGTAAATCGTCACATTCTGTGAGTTCTGGCAGCGACAAGTTAACACCACCATTAACTGCTTCGATATGGTAGCCGGTTGCTTTCCTGCCAGAGACTGTGGCTAAGCCCGCACATGTTTTGAGGGTGTAAGGGTATGCGTATGTCTCGATTTTGAAGATGTCAAAAAACTGTGACCGAGCTAGAGATCTGTTGCTCTGGTCATCGAGCATGGCATACATTTTTTCGGCTTTCTCTGGTTGATTGTCTGGATATACTTTAACGAGACAGATCTTTGAGCACGACTTTGCTTTGAGATGATCGCCGCACACTTTGGTGCACAGAGAACTTACGACTGGAGTTTTGGTGGTTTCCTCCAACTCTGACTCCCCGCCATCATTCTTCGGGGAATTTGAGACTCTAGCTGCCCATTGTGGTGGACCAGGGTGAAGAGCCGTTATATGATTTTCACTGTCACACTCGTCACATTTCAGGTGTGCTTTGCAATCACGAGCTGGGTGGGAGGATGATGAGCAACATTTGAAACAAATGCCTTGTTCCTTTAAGTATGCTTTTCTGTCTGCGAGAGTTTTTAGCCTGAAGCCCCGACATTTCTTTAAAGGGTGGGGCCTTTTATGGATTGGACATTGCTTCGACACATCCTCTTCGGAAGCTGTTTTATCTTGTGTAACATCAGTAGAAACTTTGGTCTTGTGCACTGAAACCACTGTTCTAGGAGCTTTATGTTTTGGCATTGCTCTTTCAAATGTTAGGTTGTTTCCAGAAAGGGTAAAGCTGGGATCATTCCTTGTTTTAGCTTGGTAGCAGATAAAGGAGGTGAAGTAAGAAAAAGGCGGGTAACTGACCTTATGATCTTGCTTGTACATTGATCCCTGAGAAAGCCATTTCTCTTGCAGGTTGAATGGCAATTTTTCCACAATTGGTTTTATGCCACGAGCAGTGTCCAAGAATGCCAAGCCTGACAGGTATCCATCTTCTTTTGCTGACAATAACTCTTTTAAAAGGTCTCCAAGTTCCCTTAATTTTTGGCTGTCCTTATTCGAGATTCTAGGAAAGTTGTCGAGCTTTGCGAAAAGCGCATTTTCAATGACTTCTGGAGCGCCAAAACATTCATCAAGTCTGTCCCAAGCTGTTTGTAGAGCTGCATTTGGGTTGCCAATGTTAACTGCTCTCAGACGTCTCACGTGTTCAGATGATTCTTTTCCAAGCCATTTTGAAAGCAGATCCAACTGTTCACTAGCTGTCAGATCCAAATCTTTGATCGTGTTGAAGAAGGAGGACTTCCATGCTCTGTACGATTCAGGACGATCATCAAAGTTTGATAGGCCCGTGCAAACAAGTTCTTTGCGTGCCAGGTACTTTGCCATGTCCATCATAACTGAAGACTCTGGACTGGTTCGGTACATGTGAGATGTGTCAGAGTACTTTGGGAAAGTTAGCTTGGATGTGGGATTGGTGTTGTAAGTGTCTGTCTCTCTTTTGACTTGGAAATTCTCTTGGGTGTGCGGTTGGACTGATGATTTAGATTCATGTATTGCCTGAGAACTCTGAAGTGATGTTGGTCTCTGTTGAAGTTGGCTGGCCAAGAATCTTTCATAATATATTCTTCTTCTTTGTGAACATATGGTGTTGGCGCGTTAAGGTGAGGCTCAATAGATCCTTCTGCGGTCTCTGAGAAGACTACAGGTTCAGTGAGCTTGTCAAAATGTGTAGTTTGGTCACGAACATATTCGCTTACGCGTTCTTGTGTGTCTTGCTCCACGACAGGGAAGCTCCTTTTGCTACGGAGCTCCTCCTCCTCTATCTCTGCTGCTGCCTCTAAAACGTCTGCAGCTGCAGCTTCTCTTTCCAACTGCAAGGCATCGAGGCTGGCTTCTAGTCTTGCTTTGTTCACCTTGATACTGATTTCACGCTCTGCAAATGCTGCACGTGCACGAGCAGCCTCTGCTTTGGCTCTTGCCTTTGCAGCAGCAGCGCTGACTGATGATTTGGTTGAGCTAGAGCTTTTACGACTGACCGACGATCCACTTTGAGATGACTTGAAGCCTTTTGTTGTAGTATTTTTATTCTGTTCGTTGTCCATGTTCATGTAGTCTGCTGCTGTGTATTGTGTTGCCAGCTGCGTATCGTCTTTTTACTTTCCTGCTCTCCTTGTGTGTGTTTCTAACACCAATTCAGCAGTAAGCCTAACTCCTGCTAAGGTAGACACTGAGTCAGGGTATAGCTTCCAAAGCTCCTTTTTATTGCAGTGTTCTCCCAAAACATGGAGTAAAACTGAAAAGCGATACAGAAAAAATACGACATAAACATTCATACTTACAATAAAGACTCCTCATAAATAATACGAAAATATGATAGAGCTTTAAAGTATAAATGGAAACTTACAGACGATGATGTCGAAGGCACAAACAGAAACAAGGATGACCATGGATGAACACTTGACTAGCACTAGCTGCACACGGTTTGTTGTGATTAAAACAAAATGGCCGAGGGCCGACTTCCTGCTAGACATCGCCTTCAAAATAAAGGTCTATCTATCAAACGCAATATAAACCAATATAATACAGTCAAACAGACAAGTTTCGGGGCAGAACACCCTCTGTTCAACATTTAGGTGACTAACAACACTCAGGACATGTGAATAATGGCAAAAGCAGTGTAGACAAATTCAAAAAGGTGTGAAGAGCAGGATGTTATTGCACAGTAATGACTCTGAGACTCTATGAGTGGTGTGAGTTCATCAGAGCAACAGCCTGGGGGAAGAAGCTGTCTCTGTGTCTGCTGGTTTTGGCGTACCGAGCTCTATAACGCCGTCCGGAGGGGAGTAGTTCAAACAGACTGCAACCTGGGTGAGAAGGGTCTGTAGATATGTTCCTTGCACGTTTCCTGGTCCTGGACAGGTACAAGTCTTGGGTAGATGGGAGGTTGATTCCAATGATCTTTTCTGCAGTCCTGATTGTCCGTTGCAGTCTGTGCTTGTCTTGTTTGGAGGCTGATCCAAACCAGACAGTGATGGAGGTGCAGAGGACAAACTGGATGATGGCAGTGTAGAAGGTCTTCAGAAGCTCTCGCGGCAGGTTGAACTTCTTGAGCTGTCTCAGGAAGTACAGCCTCTGCTGGGCCTTCTTCCGGACAGAGTCTATGTGGCCGGTCCATTTCAGGTCCCGAGAGATTGTGGTTCCCAGGAACTTGAAGGTGTCTGTGGAGAGAATAGTATTACTGCGGATAGTGAGGGGTAAAAGTGGTGAAGGGTCTCGCCTCAAATCCACTGTCATCTCCACGGTCTTGAGCGGGTTCAGCTCCAGATGGTTTTGGCTGCACCAGTGGACCAGCCGCTCCACCTCCTGTCTGTACGCAGTCTCATCACCGTCCTGGATCAGTCCGATGAGAGTGGTGTCGTCTGCATACTTCAGGAGCTTCACAGGAGAGTCACCTGAGGAGAAATCATTGGTGTAGAGAGAGAAGAGCAGTGGGGAGAGGACGCACCCCTGAGGGGCTCCAGTATTGGTGGTCCGGGTGTCAGATGTGATGCCCCCCAGCCTCACACGCTGTCTCCTGTTGGTCAGGAAGCTGGTGATCCACTGACAGGTGGAGGCAGGCACCGCAAGCTGGATGAGCTTCTGTTGGAGGATGTCAGGAGCGATGGTGTTGAACGCCGAGCTGAAGTCCACGAACAGGATCCTGGCGTACGTTCCTGGGGTGTCCAGATGGTGCAGGATGTAGTGCAGGATGTAGTGCAGTCCCATGTTGACCGCATCATCCACTGACCTGTTTGCCCGGTAGGCAAACTGGAGGGGGTCAAGCAGGGGGCCCGTGACCTCCTTCAGGTGGTTCAGCACTAACCTCTCGAAAGATTTCATGACCACAGATGTCAGTGCGACGGGTCTATAGTCATTCAAACCTGTGATGGCGGGCTTCTTGGCCACTGGAATGATGGTGGAGCTCTTGAAGCACGAGGGCACCTCACACAGCTCCAGAGAACGGTTGAAGATCCGTGCAAAGGTGCGTACCGAGCCAAACGGTCCTCTGAGGATGCCATCGGCTCTGCCCTCCACTCGGCCCTCACCCACCTGGAGAGAAGGGACTCGTATGTGAGATTGCTGTTTGTGGACTTCAGTTCTGCCTTCAACACCATTGTGCCACAACGACTCATCTGCAAACTCGCCAAGCTGGGCCTCAGTACCTACCTCTGCAGCTGGCTACTAGACTTCCTCTTTCAGAGGCCTCAGGTGGTACGTGTTGGCGACAAAATCTCCGCCAGCATCACGCTGAGCACGGAGGCCCCCCAAGGCTGCGTGCTCAGTCCGCTGCTCTTCACCCTGCTGACGCATGACTGCGCTGCAACCTACAGCAACAACCGCATGGTGAAATTTGCTGACGACACGACTCTGGTGGGTCTCATCACCAAGGGCGACGAGACTCAATACAGGTTGGAGGTTGACCTTCTGACCACGTGGTGCAAGGACAACAACCTCCTGCTGAACGTCAACAAGACCAAGGAGATTGTTGTTGACTTCCGGAAGGGTCACACCCAACACCTGCCGCTGACCATCGACGGTGCTGTGGTGGAGAGAGTGAGCAGCACCAGGTTCCTGGGGGTGCACATCAGTGAGGATCTCTCCTGGTCCACCAACACCGCATCACTGGCGAAGAAGGCCCAGCGCCGCCTGTACTTCAAGTTTCAAGTTTATTTGTATAGCCCTAAATCACAAGCAGTCTCAAAGGGCTTCACATAGACAAAAATTGACAATTATTCTCAAAGCATCCCCTGATCTTAAGCTCCCAAAAGGGCAAGGAAAAACTCAAAAACCCCTGCCAGGGGAAAATGAGAAACCTTGAGAAGGGACCACAGATGGAAGGATCCCCCTTTCAGGATCACCAGGTTGAAATGGATGCAGAGAGGGCACAAATAATACATAATATGAAAATCAATGAAAAAAAGTGGATGTCCAAGTCAGAGCGAAGGGCTGCCGGAGGAGCCCTCTATTATCCTGGCAGTGTCTTCGAGGAGGTTGAGCTGCAGTTCCCCCATCCTGAATTGGCCCACGAGAATCCAGATAGCCGCTATCAGCTTGGGTGCCACCTAACCACCTCCCTGGCCGGGGAGGGGCGGGGAGAGAAAACAAACTCCGGCCGAATCGGCCACTACAGGTTAGTTAAAGGCCATATCATAGAAATTGTTTTTTTCCTGCGGAAACTCAGGCGAGCAAGTGCTCCTCCGGCCGTCATGACTACATTTTACCGTGGCACCATTGAGCGCGTCCTCTCCAGTTGTATCACTGTTTGGGGTGGTAGCTGCACTGAATACAACATGAAGGCCCTGCAGCGCATAGTGAACACGGCTGGTAAGGTTATTGGTGCTTCACTCCCCTCCTTGAAGGACATTTACACCTCCCATCTCACCCGCAAGGCGAACACGATTGTGAGTGATGTGAGTCACCCCGCTCACTCTTTGTTCGATCTTCTGCCCTCTGGGAAGAGGTACAGGAGCCTGCGCTCCCGCACCACCAGACTCACCAACAGCTTCATTCTCCAAGCTGTTAGGATCCTGAACTCTCTCCCCCCTTCTGCGTAGCGTCCTGTACTTTTGCGCTATATTCTGACTGTCTGCTGTATGCACACTTGCTCCATTTTTGCTCCTCTTATTTATTGTGTTATTTGCTTATTTATTATTTATTCATCACTCTTATTTATTCATTGTTTGTGCCTTCTTGTTTTTATTTTTTTGTGTTGTTTACTTGTATGTATATTGTGTACTATGTCTTGTCACCGTTGGATAGTGGGAACGTAATTTCGATTTCTTTGTGTCTTGGCATGTGAAGAAATTGACAATAAAGCAGACTTTGACTTTGACTTTACCCAAAATTCCAAATTTTTAATTTTGTAATTAACTCCAAATTATCCAAAATTTCGTTTTTCACTTCTAATTTCTACATTTCTCAACTACCGTATTTTACGCACTATTAGGCGCACTTAAAAACTTAAAATTTACTCAAAAAAACACAGTGCGCCTTATAATGCAGATCGCCTTATATATGGATCAATTGATGAATTTGTTGATCCATACTGGTTGTACACAGCACTCTGCCAAAATGTTTCAGTACGTTCTAAATTACAAGGTCGCATTGCTTCCCAGCATTACGGCAACCGTGGTCAGGGGGCGTCACTGAATAGCTGTTGTACCCGCGAGGCTATTTCATTTCAAAATAGGCTGTTCCGTTAATGTTTTCGAGTGCGTTTACGGATCAATAACCAACGGAATCATAAATAAGCAGCACCAATGTGTTAAATCAGTCTTTAGTCGGTTCCGATCACTTTTATGGGAGAGAGTTTGAGAAACGTGATTGTTTACAGGGGGCTGCCACGACACTTTGCTGAGGCTCACGGGAGTCTGCGAGCTGAGGCTCATGGGAGTTTGCGGGTGTCTAATGCTATAATGATAGCTGATATATGCACGAGGCTACTTCATTTCAAAATAGGCTGCTCCGTCAATGTTTCGAGTAAATTCACAACCAATCACATCGTGAAGTTTGCAGACGACACAACGGTGGTGGGCCTCATCAGGGACAACAACGACCTGGACTACAGAGAGGAGGTGGAGCAGTTGGTGGGCTGGTGCAGAGAAAATAGCCTGATCCTGAATGTGGAGAAGACGAAGGAGATCATCGTCGACTTCAGGAAGAACCAGCCTCACCACGCTCCACTGATCATCAACAGCTCAACTGTGGAGGTGGTCAGCAGCACTAAATTCCTGGGAGTCCACATCACAGACGACCTCACCTGGACTGTGAACACCACAACACTGGTCAAGAGGGCACAGAAGCGCTTGTACTTCCTGCGGAGGATGAGGAGAGCCCACCTGCCCCCACCCATCATGAGGACGTTCTACCGAAGCACCATAGAGAGCATTCTGACAAGCTGTCTCTCGGTGTGGTGTGGAGGTTGCAGCGCCTCCGATTGGAAGAACCTGAGGAGAGTGGTGAGGACAGCAGAGAGGATCATCGGTGCTCCTCTTCCCTCCATTCAGGACTTGTCATCCCAGCGCTGCGTGTCCCGAGCCCGAAATATTATCAGTGACCCATCACACCCCCACCATGGACTGTTCTCCCTGCTGCCCTCTGGGAAGAGGTTTCGCAGCATCCGCTGCAGGTCCACCAGGTTCTGCAATAGTTTTTTCCCTGCTGTCGTCAGACTGTTGAACATTCAAACGTAGCATTCCTCTGCACACTTGTAAATACTGCTTTTGTCTCCTGCACTGTTCACATACTTTATCACTGCTGCACTTTGTACTTTATAATTATCTTATTTCATATTTTTATATAGGATGTCACTTTTTTTTTTTTTAACCAGCCGAAATACCTCTACATTGCTGAAAGCCGTATGCAACGAAATTTCGTTTTGTACACACCTAGTGTTGACAAAATGACAATAAAGTTCTGTCTGTCTAAGTCTAAATTTACGGATCAATCTGGAAGGGAAACATAAGTAAGCAGTACCAATGTGTTAGATCGAACTTTAGTCAGTTCCGATCATTTTATAGGAGATAGTTTGAGAAACGCGATTGTTTACAGAGGGCTCATGGGTTATTGGCTAGTGGATGCATACTGCAACCCTAGTCAACCTCAGTTTGTTGCAGTATAGCTTCTATTTTATGCACCTTTTTATCCGGTGTGGCTGTTGGAAAATCGGGGCGTCTTCAGGGGGCTCCACAAACTAAACCTCAAAGAGGGTAGGATGTTGTAGAAGAAGAGCGGCGGAGGTCACCATGGAATTGAGGCCAGATTCGACGGCTTAATGTCGCAGGCTGCATGAATTTGGACACCAGTGTTGCGGTCTAGTTGCAGAGGAAATTATGTCACATCATCGCCATATTGTATGTTGAAAGGCGTTACCTATTAATTTGTACGCAGCTATTTTGCCTGTCCAAATTACTACGGTTTATGTGGCCTCAGAGGCGGAGCTTCCAGGGGATGGATGGATGGATGGATGGATGGATGGATGGATGGATGGATGGATGGATGGATGGACGGACGGACGGACGGACGGACGGACGAATGGAGAGAGAGCGAGACAGAGAGAGGTCGCAATCAGAGAGAGAGCGATTGGGTTGGTAGTGTGGGTGGGTGTTAGGTTTATTTCCTAAACGCCTCACAAACAACGAGGAGAGAAGATGCTTCCAGTTACTTGCAAGGAGAATTAGGAGAGCTGTATGCTGTTCTCTCTCCTATTCTCCGAGAGCCGTATGCTGGTCTCTCAACTACTCTAATCAGCTCTCATCAACCTCACTTTTATTTTGTTTGAGGTCCCTAAGTTACATAACTTTAAGGGGTGGGGAATTCAGCACTTGTTTACATGTTTTTCTTGCAGAGTCTCTGCAAGCAGACATTAGCAGATAAGCTCTTTTGCACATCATTTCATCAAATCATCTAAAAGCAGAAAGGTCTTCTCCGGTGGTTTCCTCTTATCACCAGCTTGAGATCAGCTGGGGCCAAGCAGAGGCAACAAGTTTCGGCTCCTCTGCTTCTGTTCCTTATTCACAACACACTTTCCACAGTGATCACAAATGTATAATAACACATAATAAATCATAATAAAATATTATTCCTCCAGTGGGGTTTGGAATGAATGTATGTATGTATGGATGTATGGATGGATGGATGGATGGATGGATGGATGGATGGATGGATGGATGGATGGATGGATGGATGGATGGATGGATGGATGGATGGATAGATGGATGGATGGATGGATGGATGGATGGATGGAGAGAGACAATAAGAGGTAGCAATCAGAGAGCGAGAGAGAGAATTAAGCAATCACAGCGAGATAGCGAGAAAGAGAGAATGTGTGTGTGTGTGTGTGTGTGTGTGTGTGTGTGTGTGTGTGTGTGTGTGCACGCGCGCATGTGTGTGCGTGATAAGATACTTAATTTTTCATTTCAAATGCAATTTTGTGCACATGCAATTTTCTGTGGTTGGGAAGTACCTGCACATATTTGTCTGTGCAACATGGTTCAGCGTTGGTATTTGGTATTTTATATCAACAACAACCTCAATATGGAGCATCCATCATGACCTGACCACCTCTCCCGCCTGCAGGTACTTGAACAGACTCAACAAGTAGCAGCAATTTTCCATTTTCATTTGTTGACCACTTGACCATTTGCTATCCTCAGCTGTGGCGGATGAGCTCATGGGTGACTTCTTGTCTGTGCACATCTGTAAGATCTGGGCCAATACCTGTGTCCACAATGCAGTTCAGAGAGCTATTTGCACAGTCTCACAAATGAACTGAACATGGAGAGAGAGAAGAGCAAGGAACCAAGATTTATACCCTATAGTTGTTTTCGATTATAATTGTATTATGAAACTTCCAAAAACTAATTCATAATAAAAATAATTATAAATTATGAAATTATAATTTATTATGAATAATTTCACGTGTGAAACTCAGTAGCTCATCTGTAAGGATTTGGGCTTTAGAGCCGTAATATGAAGTACCAAAAGTGCCAAAATTAAAAAAAATAGATAAATGTACACTGGACTTTTTATTTATTTCAGTGTGTATTTAATTATTTCAAGATTTATTTTGTCATTTATTCACTTGTGTCCATATTTATTTAACTATTTCAATATTTTATTTTGGCACTCTTGTTCTCCTGTACTTCGTTGAAAAAAATGTATTTGTGAATAATTAATATTGCATAATACATGCTAGCTTTTTTAAATGCCACTGATAAGGACTCAGCTCTGTATGCTACTTTTAAATTATTGGTTATCTGGAGACAGAGCATTGTTATTTTCCATTTTAAATATTTTATCTTGCTGTTAACATGGTGGCGCATTGGCCTCACAGTTCAGTAGTACAGGGTTTGATTCCTGCGCTGGCCTTCCTGTGTAGAGTTTGCATGTTTTCCCTGTGCCAGCGTGGGTTTCCTCCCACATTCCAAAGACATGTTAATTGGTCATTCTATATTGTCCTTAGATGTGATTGAAAGTGTGGATGCTTGTTTGTCTATGTGTGCCCTGGAATTGGCTGGTGACCAGTTCAGGATGTCCCCCAACTACCACCCAAAGATTGCTGGGATAGGCTCCAACGCACGACCCTTGTGAGGATAAGTGGCTCACAAAATGGATGGATGGTGTTAAGAGGCCAAATGCATCTTTATTCAGCATACGTATGTCTGTTATTTCATTGTAAATCATGACGTCAAATATGCAGTACTCTGATAGTGGTTTCATCGTGTGCAATTCTGACTTTGCCTTCTTACAATAAAGATATCTCGTTGCCTTTGACACCAGCGCACAGTAGAATCCCCCAATTTCACTGGTGTGTGTGTGTGCGCATGTGTGTCTGTGTGTGTGTGTGCATGCGCGCGTGTGTGTGTGCACGTTTGTGTCACTACAGTAATTTAGATTAAAAAACATGGGCTGGGAGGAGGATTTTCCTCAGAGACCAAAGTCAATTCTGTGACAGACCGGACAGGACAGCCAGGTGCGATGCGAGACAGACTTTATTGAAATGAGGGAAGGAGAAGTGGAGAGCTGGAGAGCTGGAGCGCTGACTTGACTGGGGTGGCCGATTGACTGGCTCGTGTGTCGATGGGTGAGGGTGGCGGCGCCCCTGTTGATCAACGTCCACCGAGTGGCTGACGGGCAGATGACAGGAATCAACCTGGTGGGAAAAGCAACAGAGCGAGGGTGCTGCACAGCAGAGAGTAGCACGTAATCATGGTCTGGGGCAGGCAGATGTTCAGGGCAGGGGGCAGGCAGAGCTTTATCAAAAACGGGCAAATGGTCAGGGCAGTCGGCAAGCAGGGCTGGGCAGGTCAGTACACGGGCAGAGTTGGCAACGGGAGTCAGACGGGAGAAACGGAGTGAGCTTATGACAGGCATCACAGACAGACTGACAATAAACCACTGGGAGTGTTGGGTTTAAGTGGTGTCTACTAACAAGCCTGGACAGGTGCGGGTGATTACTCGATTGCATGGGCATGGCTGTGAACACGAGACGTCAGTAGAAGTGGCTGGGTGGCAGGTGATGTAGGCACGTGACAGAACCCCGTCCCTCAAGGAACAGCCCACAATGGGCAAAGGCAGGACCCTGACCCCCGGACCCCCTCGGCTGCCCCCGCCGGAGAGTGGGCTGATCTGGATACAGGCGGTGGAACCCTGTCATGAGCGCCGGGTCCAGGATCCAACGGGCCGGCACC